>NW_015113746.1:107223-137298 GCF_001443285.1 Poecilia latipinna
GTTTATATTTATATTTTATATATATATTTTTTTTTGTATATATATATATATATATATATATATATATATATATATATATATATATATATATATATACACTGATATGATAATATCTGTATTAGTCCCGATACTGGAAAAAAAAATAAAAAATTGTAGATTGGGTACCAGTGACAATGTGCCCAATCAATAAGGGCAGATCTACTCAGTCTAATTCTATGTTTTCTGCCATGAGCAACATCATGCTTTATTATATATTTTACATTATATTTAGAATTCCTAATTGCACTTTCTGGAAAAAAATAACAGAAAATGAACCTAAACTAGGTAGAAGTCCACTAGAACTTTGATCCTGAATAGAAGACTGTAAAAACTGAGGCAAGGCATGAAAGCTGTTGAATCTTGGTGGACAGGCAGCCTTTACATCCAGGCATAGGAACAGCATGCCAGCATGTAAAAAGGCTATATGTTCACCTTCCATCATATCCAAGGGAGCAAGCAAAGGTCACAGGGTCAATTTCAGGTCAGTGACCTCATTCAGGGTGTGTCATACCTCCTTTCAGGAAGTTTTGTTAAACAGGACAGGTCAACAATTTATGGATTACAACGTTCTCATCCCTGCCAAATCCTGGTTGACATGGATTTGGACATGTGGGCTCTGTGAATCACCTTACATTGAAAAAGGCACAAATTAACATGGGATTTTCTACAATGAGTCCCCAATATGATCTGAAATAGTCTTACTCATGCTGTGCTGTGCTGTGTGCTTTATGCAGGCTAGTTTGTTATATAAAAATGTATTTAAAGTGGGGAATGGCTGCTGTATCTACATGTCCTGGACCGAATCTGGTTCCAACACCAGACAAGTAGAGTGACTTTTAGGCTACCTGTGATCTGCAATTTGAATATTACAATTAAACACTATTATTATTATTAGATAAAAATGTCATCTGCACAGTAGCGATAGATGAAATTAGGATGTATAAGCCGAACCTTCTGGTTAGATTTCTGTAACTAAATGTCAGAAACTTCCATTTGCCTTTCCAAATGAAAAGTTGTTTTCTCATCATTTCCAGTCATTAGTGGAATATTGACAAAATTTTGAGCACATTTGTAATGGAAACGCAGCTACTGGTCCTATTAGAAATATTTAAACTTAGAACAACAATACTCTATATTTTGAAATAATATTCTGCTCCTGCATACCCAGACCTGCCCGGGCAATCTCACATATTAAAGGTCACATTATTACAGCGTTTCCAGTCGGGAATTACCTCCGCAAAATTGTTTTTTTTTTTTACATCCAGAGTTTTTGAAATAATCTAAATTAACCCTATCCATAACCAAACAGGGAGCTTCATCCTCCAGCCGACTTGACCCTGTTCCTCCGGTTTACCCCCTGCCCCTCCTCCTCCTCCTCGGGGAGGGATCTGCTGTACTTCAGTAGGTCAGCACAGTTCCTCTGAAGCCCTGAGCTAACAAAAGACACATGTGTAAAGATGACTTTATAATGTGGAAGAGACTGTGCTGTGCTGACACACTGTAATGTCACTCTGTTCATTAGGGACATGAAGGCCAACAAAGGCTACTCCAGCAGATGTTGACTGCTTGCCCAGAGTATTCAGGAGCAGACAGTGGAGACTGGAGCTAGCAGAAAGCTTCGCTGACCCCTAACCATCGTCTTTTCTTCCGCATAAACACACCAAAGTATGACCGAGCACTTAGACACACACACACATACGCACGCCGTGAGTGGTTTGAAAGTACAGCTGGTATTAGGTCTGGGTAGGTAAGATGAAATTCTGTAATATCAGTTAATCCTTCAGCAAAGATCAGCTTCAAAGCAACAGACGGAAAGGAAATAAATTGTGACCATGTCAGCTCCCTGAGGTGATTGGTGTGCATGTGCATGTCACTGTCAATCTGCTGGGGTGTGTGTGTGTGTGTGTGTGTGTGTGTGTGTGCGTGTGTGTGTGTGTGCGGGTGGGGAGCATATAAGTAGTGAAAGGGATGCAGAGATACACATCCATGTGCTTACGTGATTATTTCCTTAAAAACAAGCCCACGTGTTGATTGAGTTTGATGATTAAAACTAAGCCATGGAGCCGAACAAATGTCATTCAGATGGAGAGTTAAAACCAGATATTTTAAAACTACATAATAAAGTTGTTGTTTTTTTCTCACTGACATTGAAGTAATATTGTTTTCTGTTTCAGGTCAGTTGGAATTGCCAAAGTATTTTTTTTTATTTCTTTACTAAAAGCTAATGCATAAACTGCTTAATGTACAGTCAGAATTTCGGTGCAAACTAAATCATCCAGGTAATTTTACGAATAAAGATAGATGGGTGAGGTGAGATGTACCAGAGATATGAATTTGATCAGCAACATAGCATTATAAAAGTACACTATGAGGACTGACTGAAAATGTTGCTAAACACCAAAGACAAATGTTGCTTCCACACCTTTACTTCAAAATGTAAGAAATTCTGATTGCTTTGAAGAAATAGAAATATGTTTGTATTGCAATAACTACTTAGCATGTTTGTTTTTTTGTATTTGCTCTTTACTTTTTCATTTTCTCTAAAATAAATTCTCACTTGTTCATAAGTATTGATCAGTTTAATAAGCTGAGCTGGATAAAATCCACCTGACCTGCTGTTACTGCGGCAACAGGAGAAAACTTTATTCTCCACCTATCGTCCCAGTCCCCCTCACTGATGGAGGAAGAAAAGCTTCAAATAACCTCAGAGACCAGAGAGCTGAGACATTTTGACAACAAGCAGCTGCATGTGCCTGTAGACCTGTTGCTATGGAGCACTGTGTGCTCAAATTACCTGTTGTTGTTTTCTTAGAAGTTCAAAGTCACAAGTCTTCTACAATGGATGCATGCAAAAATGAAAAACGTGTTTAATTCTAACTTACGGGCATCATGTAGGTTTTTAATGTAAATTACATTGAATAACTGAATAACTTCATGAGATCTGGGGTTATTGAAAAAAAACATCAGTGTCTTCAGTGTCTCAGTATCACAGGATACGGAGATTCCAGTATCCTGCATCTTTTTGTGTGTTTTCACCCCTGATAATCCGGTAGACTCGGCTCAATTGGGAACCAAAGTTGCAACCTTTGTTCCATTTCCAGCTGCTGTGGTTCACTTTCCCACTGCACTGTGTCGAACAAACCAAAGCCTTTGTAAAACCTGTTCTCCTCCCCACCTGTGGTGGCGCTGTGCCAAGAAGCACTGGAGAAAATAACACACAAACCTCTGAAGAAAAGAACTTCCTTCTTCATGAAATATAAACAAAAGTGGATTTTTGTGTCAGATTTTAGTGGTTGGAGGATTTCTCTTTTCTGTCTTTAATAAAAACTAAACCACCAGCCATTTCTCCCTCTATTACGTTTGTTTTTGTTGTATTTGCCCAGAATACCCTGCACTGTAGTTCAATTCCTGCTTTTGGAGCAGTCTCTGGTCCACTTGGCGTTCACATATGCATTCAAACCACACCAGAGTTCACTTCAGCCGAACCCAGACCGAGGTTTGTAGGCGAACCAGCGTTCGATTACACATTCACACTTCCCCACACAAACCGGACTTTCTACAGGAAAACAAACTAGTTGGACTAAACGGCACTGGTGTGAATGCACTATTGGACGTGTTCCTGATCCAACACATGTGTATCAAAAGGGTGAATTGGCTCCTCAGCATGCAGTCAATCTCTCCAGACTTCTCCAGAGTCCTGCTAATGACCTGAATGTTTGATTTGGGTGTGTTGATGCAGAAAGATATCTAAAAGTTGCAGTACACCGGCTCTCAAGGCTGGAGTGGAAGACCCCTAGTCTACAGGCTGATTCAATGTCACGTAGAAAGAGAAGAGGTCTGTTTGTACTGTGCACATACATATCAGGCTTCAGCTCTACATTCTGAGGACATCTGCTCCTTCATGACCTCCATTTTGCTCCAGCTATGATGTTTATGAAACAGTGCAGGCGATAGGACTAGGTCGCATATCGACTTCATCTTTTATTTTTCCTTCTGGTTACTTCAGTGCCTGTGTTTATAGCTCTTCTGTCATTCAGCCCACACTCGCTGGAAGCGAAATGTGAAATGCAGACACACAATTTTTTGTTATTGTTGCTCCCATCTTTCAGGCTTTTACAGAAGAGGGCCTTGTAAAAAAAAAAAAAAAAAAAAAAAAAAAAAAAAAAAAACAATTGAGGGTTTTTGGGGGAAATGAAAAGATTTTTCCCTTGGGGACTGGTGACAAAGAGGCTCCTTTAAACATGACTATGTTTTCAACAGACACTCTGGTCTGCTACCTGTTTTATTTTGGACCTCTTCTCCACTGGGATCTCTGCTAAACAGCATTCAGATTTACCAGTCTGAATGCTGGTAAATCTGAATGCTGTTTCAGATGGCTTATTTGTATGACAGCATACAAATAAGCCAAACAAGAACCCATGACAAACCATCAAACAAAATGCAACCATTTTTAAAACATAAAGTGGATTTTGGTGAAGAGTAGCAACAATCAAAGAAAACAAAAATCCAGTTAGTCTAAATATTGAAACAAATTTTGACCACCTGTAGCCCCAGCTAAGAGACGGAGCATCATGACAGATTCATTTTAACAGGTTTTACACAGAAAACACACAGCAGCTACCTGTTGGCATTAACCAAACACCAGGAAAATATTATGTATTTTCCAGGCACATCAAGCAACTCTGCTACCTTCAGTTGTTTACATATCAAAAATGACTTAAAAGAAATGTGACTTTCCATCATAGCTGTAAGTTAAAATTGGGCCTCTGTCTCTCTACGAGGGTCCTACTCTTTCCGACATGCCCTCTTCAGTACGTCATCCCAACAATGTTACTCCATTATGCCATTTGCAACTGTTCTTAGAAGCGTTGACCTGAAAAGGAGTTTTCATATTGAGCACAGCAGATGTGTAGATCCACCAGGTGTTTGCCAATTGCTGCTGCCTCTAGTCTGGAGGAGCCTATTTAAATATTTCACTAAACACCAATTGTACCTTAGTAGGCGATTACACACACAGTGGAAACAGCCTTAGCACCAACGCAGAAGCTAATATCAAACATCTTCCTTCCACTTTTGAGGAACAGCCAATCAGAGCCAAAAAAAATAAAATGCTCCTGGATTGGTTGCTTTGCAAATGTTACCCAATAGTGTCAGGCAGTAGCAATAGTAGTGAGCTTACGTATTTCAGTTTCCCAAGCTGCATTTCTTTTTTAATATTCAAATAAAAATTCATTAGTTAAGCAAAGGTACCATGAAGACCAGGGAACATAGCAGATCAGCAATACAATGTAAAAGCAGGATCAAGTTATAAATGAATACCTCAAGCTTGGAACATCTTATGGAGACCTATTCAATCTGTCATCTAAAAATACAGAGGATGAGACAACTGCAAACCGACCACCATGCACCCACACTGACAGGCAGCCCAAGGAGGCCATTAATCAAAGAAACAGCCAAGAGGGTCATGGTAGATCTGGAGGAGCTGCGGACATTCACAGCTCAGCTGGCAGAATCTACTGGTATGGAGAGTAGTGATTCTAATCCAAAAATACTTAATTTATCCCAAAGTGAAACTAAGTATTATTCAAGGTTCTTCAAAGAGTTGATATAGATTCTGCTAGCAGTGGGCAGAAAGGATCTTCTGTAGTGGTCTGCATTACAACAAATTTGAAGAAGCCTCTGACTTTAGACTCTTTGTTTTTCTATGTTTTTTAACTGTGCACTTCACAAGTCTGGACTTGTTGGAAGAGTGTTAGCTGTATAAAGTTGATGGGAAGCTGGACAGAAGTAAATACAATGATAGCCCAGAAGGGTCAACAAAATGCAAAAGGCAAAAAACACACACACAAAAAAAAAACACTCACAACAGAACTTATGCTAAAGTGGAAGTTACAATACATTTGCTAGCAAAATTTCCTGGTCATATTGTGTTTTTATTTTTATTTTATTTTTTTATTTTACACACAAATAGACTGAAATGTGGCTGCTTCCTAGCTGTTTTTACTCCATACAACACTGAACCAAAAGTCAGTGTTGTATATGGTGAAAGATGTGAAGAATGTTTGTTTTTATTAGAACGTTATGATAGCTCACTAAGATGTATGGAGGCACAGCATGAGTGTGTGAACAGGGAACCAAGATTGTAAGAGCAGAGAGAGAGGAAGTCAGCTGTAATAATGCGAGATGAGTGCAAACACACATAAACCTAAAGGTGTGCGGAGTCACACACTTAAGAAGCTGCAGGCAGGTCTCAGGCTGGTTAGGTGACTAATGGTGCCGATGAGCCATCACTCCTCGAGTGAGAAACGTGAAAACTACCTGCAAATTAAAGTCATGCTCAGTGAGTCCAGCACACATATATATGCTGGCTGGGGTCGCTACTTTGACAGCAAAAACCATATTTATTTCACAGCAGATTACATTCAGAGGCAAAAACGTAGAGTAACAAAACTGAAGCAAACAATTCTTTTTTTTTTTTTTTTCTGAAATTGTCCTTGAAGCGTTTCTACTGATTCTCAATATCAGGACTGCACTGACCTTAAATAACAGAAAGTGGAGTACACAATGTTTTTTTTTTTTTGTTTTTTTTTAAACTGCATTAGCAGTTCATGCATGTTCGTTAACAAACACTGTTCTTCTCCAGCTGAGGATGAAACAAGCAGCAGGCCAAGAGGGATCAATGTCAGCACAGCTGCCTTTTGAAACATACAGCGAAGCTGGAAAAAGCCAGAGTGCCCACTCTGGGTCTGGGATGAGGTCCTGCCCCCTTGGAGACTGGCTGAGGAAGAGTATATCTCAGGGTCTTGTTCACGAATGATGGTCTGTCATGGTGGAGAGAGAGCTGGACCAAAAGGTGAAACTCTAGATTTACCGCTTCATCTACATTCCTATCCTCATCTGTGGTCATAAGCTCTGGGTAGCGACCAAAGGAATAAGATCACAGACCCAGGTGGCTGAAAAGAGCTTCCTCCGTAGGGTGTCTGGGTTCTCATTGAGAGGTAGTGTGAGATGTAGAGACCACTGAGGTAGCTTGGGTTAAGATGCATCCTAGATACACCCTGGTGAGATGTTTCCTGCACATTCGGGTCTTGGTTTGGTTGAAGTGAAGTCTGATGTAGTTTGAATATATGAACACCAAGTGGACCAGGGACAGTTACCCAAAGTAGGAAGCGGAGTACAACGCAGGGCATTCTGGGTAAATACAACCAAAACAAACATGCGACTCTAGCGTTAGTGGGAGAAATGACTTGTGGTCTTTTGCCAAAGACAAAAGAGAAGACCTACAACTGCTAAAATGATGCAACTCCATTTTTGTTCACATTTCATGACAAGGGAAGTTGCGTTCAGTGTCTTCTTTAAAGGTTTTTGTGTTGTTTCCTTCAGGGACTCTTGGTACAGCAAGAACATTATTTCATAACCTTGGTTTCCATTCAAACCAAGTCTGCCTGACTGTCAAGTGTGAAAACACTGTGAAATTAACTATTGTGTTCCAGAAAAGTGTGAATTTAAGCTTTTTTCCAGGTGCCTTTAAGAGGCTGCCATTAAAAGGGAAGTTTTCTGCATATTAAAAGGGTGTGCTTTGTTTTTCTTTACATTGACTGTAGTTTTTGCAAGTCTCTGCTGTTCTCAGTCAACCTGGCAGGTGAAATCCACCTTCCTGTGACAACATGTCAAACACGGCTTGAATAGAGCAAGCTTTACACAAAGTCTCATTCAAAGTTTGATAAAAACCATGAGTTTTGGGGTTTTGCTTTTGTTTTCTTGCATGTTTATTTAAAACTCAACAAGTATTCAGTGAACTGACTTCATACTTGTTGGAGTGTGAGGATGTCACAGTCTGTGCTTTTTCACTTGGCTTTTTGCTCATGTTTTAGTCTGTACTCTGCTTTGTTTCTGTTTGCTATTTCTACTTTAAGAGGTTCTGAAGACTGTTCATTCAGAAAAATTGCTTTTGTGTCGGTTTGTTTCCCTCTCTTAGCTTTATAACAGCTATGTTGTAAAGCTAAGAGAGCTTTACCACATTCTTGATTTTTTACTGATTTTCTGCGTTCCGGACTACTTCCTACTCATCCCTGCCAGTTTGTTTTCTGCCCATTTATCCCAGCTGGGTTTTATGTTCTGCGTCCTCTTTATTTGCATAAATGCTAGAACTACAATTTCTTTTTTTTTCTTTTTTTGTATATCCTGCTCTGAAGCTACTTTGTGTTACACGCTCCACTAAGGAATCTTTTTTATTTGGTCTCCTGCCTGCCTTGAGCATTTAAGCAGACCAAAGCAGGCCAGACTTGGACAGACAGAGGCAGATTTAAATGAGTGACTGCTCTGGTTTCCATTTACTGTAATATGAATGAATGAAAAAAAAATGCTTATCTGCTTATCTTTTAAGAAAGGACTGTTCACATCAACATGCAGAGAGCCTTTAAACCTGTACTCTCAGTAATCATAGTAAGCTCAGATGCACTTAACTCATCAGCTATAAATGCATCCTGCTATTCTCTCAAACCCCGTGTATAGATCACATCTGTAAGCTTTCTGTAGGCCATTTGAAGGCTTTAGTAGTTCCTGTTTGTCATGAATCAATAGTTGCATGTTTGAATGTATTCTGGTTGTAATGTAAGGTTTAATACTGTTTACTTGCTTTCACAGAAAATCTTTGTTCCCCACCATGCAGTCCTGAATGAAATTAGGCTAAGCTCTCTATGGTATGAATACAAACCTTCAGGTTTCAACTGTAGAAAGTAATGTAGTTTAGAAACTGGGGAACTACAGAAAAACAGAATATTTTCAAAGACTAACTCAGTGTCATGGAGGAATATAGGAGTAATAAAACAAATAAATAGTCTTTAAAAGTGAAAGACCTCTTAATCCAAAACTGGCTAAAGATCTAAAACGGCAGATCATAGCTACATTAAAAGTCCATCCATGTATCTATGATTTTTCGCTTTTTCCAGGCATCTTTACTAGTGGCGCCACCAGGGATCAGGTCAACTCAGCAGGGAGGTGTCCATTCTAACCAGATGCCCAAACCACCTCAACTGACTCCTCTCAATGTGGAGAAACAGCAGCTCTTCTCTGAGTTCCTCCTGAATGACCAAGCTTCTCATCCTATCACGATGATATAGGATCTTAATCTTTCAGTTAATATCCAAAGCTTGTGACCACAGATGAGGATAGGAACATAGATCATAGACCTTCTAACAGTTGGGTCAGGACATCTTCCCTGATCCAGACAAGGAAGTCTACCTGTTTCTGGCTCAAGACCATGGCCTTCCTTCTCAAGACACAAGACCATGGCCTTCAAACTCTGCTCCAGAGAAAGCACGGCCTGATCAAGGATAGGACCACATCATCTGCAAAAAGCAGAGACGTGATCCTAAAGCCACCAAAACGCCCCTCAACATCTTGGCTGCCCCTAGAAATTCTGTCCATAAATGTTAACTGACGATATTGTGGACCAAGCTTTGACTCCGGTCAAACAGAGACCTAACAGCCCAAGTCAAAAGGCCCTTTTCCACTAGACTTTCCACTAACTGCTTTGGTCAAAGTACCCACATTGCTACAGATAAATCCCCAATTTATCCATCTCTTACTCTATCCACCCTTCATTCATATACAGTTTAAGATACAAAGTTACTTGAACTTCTCCATAACATCATACATAGAGGAGCTGACTTTCATCCTGGCTCTTTAACACTCAGCTATGAACCTCTCTCGTACACTCTAGAGATCATGGTGAACTGATGCCTGCTGAATAATGATCACCATGTGGATCTGGTTGACTCTTCCATGCTGATAAAGGTAATACTGATCCTCTTTAGTCAAAGTTCAACAATGTATCGTAGTCTCTTTCAGTTTCATTTAGTTTTATCACACCATTTCTAATCAATGTGTACAATATTAACTGAGTTATAAAATATAATTGAAAAGTCATAAGACATAGGAACACAGATCATAGACCTTCTGACAGTAACCAAGTGTTCACCTGAAAGGTCAAACTGTAGAATGTTCAGGGAACACACTACACACTACGTCTCAAATGGTAAAGGCTAAACACAGCATAGCATGTTAAACATTTAGGTTCATAACAGTAAGTTCAGAAAAAAGTTCTGCTGTTTAGGAAAGGTTGACAGGACAGTGGCTTCTTTCTAATTAGAACTTGAAACCACACCTAAGCTTTTTTACGTTTTGTAAAAAATTGTAGTCTGGCCTGTGAAGCTTTTAAAGAGGGCAGTCTCAGTACTGTGGTGAGCACAGAAACAGGACTGAAAAACATCAAAGGGATTGGTCATTTTTAAGAGTTATTTAACTGTTTAAACATTTGGAAGATCAGGGTTTGGCCTGTAATTCTGCATTTAGCAACTTTGTTGGTGCATTGTTCTTTTTTACTAGAGGTTTCATAACTGCTGTTAATGCCTTGGAAAAAAAAAAAAAAAAAAAAAAAAACACACACAACACCTGACAAGAGCTATTGACACAGCTTACTCGCATATGGTACTAAGATGGACTAAAATATACTACTAAAAAGCTTGCTGATAACTTGGTTGGGCTACCGCGACTTAGTGATACTGAATATCTTTGTATTTATCTAAAAGAGATGAAGATAAAATGAGTGGACCACTCAATGAACAGACAGGTAGTACTGACTGCAAATTAAAACAAGCTGATGAATGTATGCATATTGTGACATATTGTGTCAAAGCTCATGACATGTCATTTTGCAATAAACAGTTTGTATTTTTGAGCATGCTTTAAAAACAATACAAGCGATATGTGGAATGTCTAATTGTTTCAGTAAAGGAAATCTTTTCAAATCAAGAATTACCCTTAGTCTCTAATTTTCATCTTCTGAAAGAAAAAAAAAACTTGAGACCACAGAAAGTTAGACATAACAATAAAACTCTGTGAGGAGTCACATTATTTAGACTAATCAACCTAAACTCCTTAGAGCAGTTTGGGTTTCCAGCATAAGTTTCCATGGTGATAGAGGTAAGAAGGGAACCAATGTCATGAAACTAAAAAACAAACCTTTGACCTGATTGAGCAGAGTTAGCTTAACAAACCACTAACTTTGCTTCATAGTACAGGCCCCTAGGCAGCTTACAGTGAGTGAACTGATCAAGAAGTCTATATACCAAAATATAGGGCAATCTGTCAGACAGCTGAAAAGTCATTTCAATCTGGGTCATGCACAAATTAAAGCAAAGTCACGATCAATTACTTCCAGCTATTGTAGCTACAAGCTGTTCTAAAAATGTCTGAAAACGCCTCAGATGTATTTAGATTTTTGTACATTGCGTTTGCCTTTTGTGTAGCTGTGAATTTTAAAGATAGGATTCCATGGGTTCTAGCACTCTGGCAGCAGGTTTACTGAACATCTTGGCTTGTACATTTATGAGGGAAAACATAAAGATTATCAAACATCTATAGGATTCACCTGTAGCCACCTGTGATTCCAGAAGAAAGAGAAACACCATGATGTACAACAAATACATGCACTCAGGTGATCTTCATTCCAGTCATTGTGAGAATACGAGCACCAACTGGCTGGACTGGCTGTTGAAATAGGTCAGTTACAGAAGGGAGTAAATATCTGCGCAATCACTTATTTTATGTTACATATTTTGGTTGAATCGTCGTTATTTTTTGTAAAAATTGGTTGCCAGTTTGGCATGAAAAGCTTTTTTGGTCATTTGTTTTTGTAAGAAAAAAAAAAGCCAAATTTTGTTGATCATGATTATTAAGTAGTCAAGTAGAAAATGTTATGAATCCCTTTGAGATTTTCCCTTAGGGAAATTGTCATCTCCATCTATGACACAACTCTCTTACACATATAAAAAAAACACATTTTTAAAACAATGAATACTTTTTATACACACTGTATTTGAAATTAAAGCAACTAAAACATGCAAAGCTAAAACTAAAGTGGATGAGAAACAGGATTCATGTTCCAGTAATACATCTGTGTAATTGAGGCAAGTCTTGTTTTTTTTTCTCATGCCAAAAAGAACGTTGAGACAGGGAGAGACATCTTGAGAGAGAAATGAAAGATTCAACAGTATCAGGACTTTATAAACGCCAAAAGAAAAGTGCTCACACACACCCTACCTAAGGTTTCCCTTTCTTTTCACCTGCCTAGTGATTTCTCACCTCTGACTTCACTTCTCCTTCCCTAATCCATCATTTTTCACTCTCCCACTCTGCCTCCACACAGGCGTCTCAATCTCTGTTGGCCACAGAGTCCCAGAGTGGAGCAGCTGAGGACAGATCGGTTCAGCAGGACATGTTTTAGCCCGAGGCCAGAGTAATGATGGAAACCAGACCAGATGCCTCAACGCCTGCAGCACTCAGCCTCTGTTGTGCCTTACATCCTGACAACATGAGGAAGTCATTGGGAGTCCCACAGCTGTCATTCCCAGTCAGACAAATCTGTTAGGGCTTCAGTGATGAAAGGGTTTACACTTTTTAAGTGGACACATGCAGTTATCTCCCAAGTTTTACAATGAAAGTGACGCCCGAGAGCTGTTGGGTTCTACATTGTTTTTACTTTTGTTCTGGAAAAAATGAAAAAACTAGTCGACAACTACTGGCAAGAAAGCCAGTTCCCCACAGGCTGCTGTTGCTGCTTCTGTCTGCTGACATCTCACATTTGACATAATTGGATGCTGATCTTGTCTAAGCAAACTTTTTTTTTAATGTCAAACTCTAAAATGGTAAAAACCTACCAGCAAACATAAACTGACATCAAACCCTTTGTTTGGTCAGTTACAGTTTTCTTCTCCTTTGCTGTTTTTTTTTTTTTTTTTTTTACCACACTTGCTCTTTTTTTTACTGTAAAATCTAATATGAACCAACAAGCACACAACAGCTCACAGTTTGTTGAAAAATAGTACACTTAAGGAAGAATACAATACATTGAAAGGAAGAATACAATACATTGAAATTAGACATAGTACAATGCAACAATATGAAAGCTATCAGAACCTGTGGTTATCAATCATTCCAGAGTTTAAGTATATTGTGATTCAAGCGGGGATCCTACAGAGGCAATCATCCAGCATAACAATATAATCACCTGCCAGTTTTACTTCCCCTTTTGCTTCAAAAACAGTCCTGATTCGCTAAGACATTTGGCTCCATTAGGCCTGTGATGTGGCATGTGGCTTCTGGGAATAAGATTTCAGCAGCAGATCATTTCAATATTGTAAGGTAGGGCCTCCGTGGATCTGAGCTGTTTATCCTGTATAGTCCAAAGACTGCGAATTGGATTGACATGTGGACAATTCAGAGGCAAAATCAAAACCTGACCAGCCTGGTGTCCTGAAAGTTGGTTAGTCACCAAGAAAGCTGCATGGTGGAACATAATTTTGCTGAAACAAGTGGTTTAAGTGGTAAGTGGTATGCATCAAAATAACATCCAAATGCAATGGCGGGCAAACATTTTCACTAATGTGCTAACAGCAGAGCTAATTTTGCACTTCGCGCATGTGCTAGCTTTGAAAACGTTTAGCACACTTAGCTTCCCCAAAATGATGATTTTTTTTTTTTTCTGATCGCTTCCATGAATTCAAAAGGACTGATTTACTTGAATGTTTTATAATGTTTCAGTTCAACATCAGTGTTGAAGTTCTGGGTCTCGACTGTTAAGAAATCTTCAGGTACTTAGATTCATAAGTACCTGAACTGAAGAGTATGAATTCTCTTAGCTCTTTTAAACTAACAGCATTTATGCTTAGTTTGAAATGGGTGAAAACTAATTTCAAAAACATACTGACATTGTCCAATGTGAGATATTTATACCAAGTGAGACTGTTCTCTTGTCTGCAAAATTAGTTATACTGATAGAACCTTCTTTGAGAGCTCACCAACCTCTTGCACTAATTTACAATGTTCTCTAAATATATGATTAACCTAAAATCCGGTAGGCCATAGAAAGCAGCAGGGGCTGCAAAATCTCAGCCATCCATCATTTACCTGCCTACCGATAAGGATTTAAAGGGCCGCCAGTCTCTGACCCCCATATTACAATTACATACACACGCACACACACTTTTGGGAAGACTGATGACACAATCTTGCAGAGTCAGAAAGTGGCACTCTGAAGACCAAGCAGTCATTGCATTTAACAATGGGAGCGTGACTTTGAATTCACATCAGACTGACAAACCTCCGCTGCACTGCTCATGCTGTCCTGGCCCTCGCTGGCCCGCACCAGGAGCAAATAACGATGTTGGTCACTCTCGTAATCGATGGTGCGGGTCAGGCTGATTTCGCCCGTGTCTGCCGAGATGGAGAACAGACTGCTGGGATTGATGAGGAGGCTGTAGCTGATTGGTTTCTTTTGGAAGGACACAGCAGGTGTCACCAGAAACCTGGGGAAACAGAAGGAGAGAGAGAGCTGGTAATCTATTCCTGCAATGAGATTTTTATAGAGCAGAATACAAACAAATACCCCAATAACCAGTGAACGGTTGGGCCTCAGTGACATATGGCCGTGAGAAGCCAAACGTACACTAGCAGAAATATTTTGCTCAGAAAATATTTATTTAAACGGTATTGAAAGTACATTCAATTCAATTCACAAATAGTTTATCCCAAAGAGAAACTAAAAGTTGTCATGACTTCTATCATCCAAGTGTCTTTCAAGATTCATGGATGTTGATGATACGGACAGGAAGAATCACCAGTTTCCCAACAAATCTGAAGAAGCCTCTGACTGAAAACACTGTTGACAGTCACGACCATGATGACATGCTAACAGCAACAGATACGAAATTCCACAGTGACATTGCCTGGATGACACCATCAGTTGTTGGCAATTCCAATCTCTATCTGGTAGTATGGTTAGGAATCTGAGCAGAGAGACGATGGAGTGAGGATATGATATTTATCCTTCATGGTCGCTAGAAGACATGGCTTAAACGTCCTCCTTCCTTCTTTTTCTGCTCCTTTCTCCTTCTCTGAATCTATGAAACCCCATTTTCAACTTTTCTGGGTGAGGAACCCTAGGAGTGTTTCCTTTTGTTTGTTTCATGTTTTTCTTATGTGCCCTGCCTGACAGTGTAGCAATCAGAATTGTTGTCTTACACAATCTTGTAAGACGAGAGGCCTAACAGATTTTAGGTTCGGCCTTAAGGGATGTTGTTGATGACGTATTTTGGCTTTTTTCTTTTCACTCGACTTACTTTAATGAGCAACGATGAAAGGTATTCTGCAACAGAAAACATTGGTACATTTTTTGGTACAAGTATTTTTTTTCCCCCTTTGTGTTTTTTCCCCCTTTGTGTTATGCTTGATTGCTTTTCAAACAATCAAGCATATTGTTTTCTCAGAGCACTCTTTTTTCTTGGCCAAGGTGAAACTTTAAAAAAAAGGCTTAAACCAGTGCTTCTCAAACTTTTTAAAGATAAAATGTTAAATGGGAAACAGTTACACCACCATTTAACAAACGCTCACGGCCACATAATTTGAAATTGCCTCTGCATTAACACAATATGATTTGACGATATTAGTCTCTGCCCTGCGATAGACTGGCGACCTGTCCAGGGTGACCCCGCCTCTCGCCCGTTAAAAGCTAGAGATAGGCACCAGCAGCCCTCCAGACCCCAGTGACAAGTAGTTCTTTACTATAGGTGTTCTGTGCACTAATAATGTTTTAGGGTCATTTGTACATTAGTAGTATAATAATTATTTTTAAAAAGAGTGACTTGATTTGCATTGACACAAACATTTTTCTTTCAGCCAGCCTGTGACATGCTGTGTATCGTAATGGTGTTCAAAAACAAAAGATCTGCAACTCACCCTGAGAAACTTTTCACAGGTTCTTCAGGTTTTCTTTTTAGTCTTAAGGAACTTATCCGTTATTATTTTTAATCGCCGTCCTTTAAGCTAACTGTAGCGTCGCACTCAAAGCTCGTGTCACGACAAACAACCGTTTGTTTTCGTGTAGTACCTCACTGTCCACTAGGGGGATCCCGCGAACCGACAGTGATCCTGGGGCCACAGTTTGAGAAAGATTGGCTAAGGCCCAAGTTATGATTCTCTGGAAACATGTTTTTACTAGTTATTCTTGAGATATATATACTCAGGTGTAAATATTCCTGTTAAAGTCCTGGCTTAAGAGGCTAAAGGGGCAGTACTATGTAAAATCAACTTTTTTGAGCTTTACATCAGGCTGTATTGTTATTCCCGCCCTCATCAACATTTGGTGGAACTGCACATCTGCTGAGATACTCAGTGCAACACTGGTAAAAACGTTAAAGGGTTAATGGAGAAGACGTGTTGTGATGACTTCCTGAAGAGAGTTTTGAGACAGTCAGACGCCCAATTTCAAGGCGTTAAATTACAAAGTCAAATTTTTTATTTGACTTTGTCATATTTGACATGCAGCATTTTTTATAATAACTGAAGGTAACATAGTTACTTAATTGTGCTATAAAATGGCACTATGTGTCTCAAATTTGCATAGTACTGCCCCTTTCAAAAAATTAGAAACATCAAAGCTGTTCATTTGTTTCTAATTAAAAATGTAAAATAAATAAAAACATCCAGTAACCTGGATAACCATAGTAAAAGAAGCACCTTTTACTATGTTTCACTTCGTGAGTTCACATTTTGCCAAAACCTGAATCTGTGGAATGTGAAGTAAAATTCAGCTGTTCTCATAGGATTCATTGACCGCCGTGACTGTGGCTCAGTAGGAGAGTAGTCGTCTTTCAGTTCACAGGTTGTGTGTTTGATTCCACCTTCCTCCTGACCTGTCAATGTGGCCTTGACCCCAACCCCAAGTTACCTGGTGTATGAATGTGTGTGTGATTGAGTAAATGTGCAGCTAGAGTGTTTGGCTTGGCTAAAATATTTGGTTGTTGTCCGCTCAGTTGCTTCCTTTAACACCATCATTGAGAACGAGATGCCATCCCACAGCAGTGTGTGACCAAGCTGGTGACTAACAGTTCTTCCACACATTGGTGTGGCCCATTTGTTAAATAAATTAATAGCTACATTTTCAAAACTTCAATTATCCAACCAAATAAACACCAAACAAAAGTCTACAGCAGGATAAATCATTTGGCGCTGGCAGAAAGGATTTGGCAGGTTTTTCATGGATGCAGCACAAATACTTAAATCTGCTGCTCAACTCACAAATGCATTTTTTTTAACAAATATGGCAACGTTTAAAAGGAATTACACAAGCTTTCCAACAGAAGAAGATTTATTGCCAAGAAACAAAGAAAAATATCAACAAAAGACAAATGTTCTTATCTTCATTTTTTTTTTACTTTTTACTTTTGATAAATTTATTAAGGAAACTATATTTGAAAGTTTTTATAAAACTTTTTCAGACTATTTTTATTGCTCCAGTTTTATCTTTGAAAAGATCTTGTCTACTTTAATGTTAGAAAAGATCGGCACATCAAAGAGCAAAGATACCAGCACAGGAGAACAGAAATGATCTAAACATTATTTCATCAGTGTGTAAGAAAATTACACGCCTCAAGTTTTGGACCATTTCCCTGCAGTTTTACCTTCTTTTATGGATTGGACAACATTCTACTGCCTTTACATTTTTTTCCTCTGTATCTCTAAATTCTCTGAGAACTGCAGAGTCTAATGTTGAACAAACTGGGATGTCCACTCCTGACCAGATAAGGAAACTAGCTCGTAATAAAAGGTTCAAGAAGATTCTTTCCCACTGCAGAATAATGGAACGCATTACTTTGGAAATAAACGTACAACTCTACCTAGATTTATGAACGGCTACAGTTACTTCTTGCATTATATTACCTTTATGGAGGCAACGTTCAATCTAAGGCAGTTTATCATTTTAATAAGTGATACATTCAATTTAAAGCCTACATGAATTCCAAAACAAATGTTTTATATTTATGACAGAACTGAAACAGTGCAAAAATAAAATACTGATGTTGAGGTTTTAGATAAATACTGTAGTTCCGGTTTTCCGGGAAGAAACTCGGCTGTTGCAACTCCTACTGGCTCCTAATTTTAGTCGTCTGAAAATCCAACTTGTGAAGAGAAATTTCTGATAATTTTATGTTTTTCAAAACAGACCAGGTGAGTTAGAAGTGTGAGCTGCAAAGACATCATAAGGAACAAAATGCGGCAGGTTAATGACTGAGCCTATTCTCCTCTACAGCCGCAGCAGGAGAATGAGCGCTGCACATCTGCACCATGTGCACGACTGGCTAATGAGAACAGTTTTTAAGAAATGTAAAAAAAAAAAAAAAAAAAAAGACAAAGATTAATGCATACTGCAGCATATTCTTGACTCGCCACAATTAGCACAGAAGAGATTATCTGCTCACAACCAGCCACAGGAACTGTTTGGATAACAAAAATTAATATACAGTTGAAACCAGACCATTTAGAAATCCTAATGGTCTTCTAAATGGTTTGAGTCTTCAAACACTAATTAAGAATTGGAAAATGAATTGTTTTGTTGAAAGGAGGCCATGGTCAGGTAGAACAACAAAAATATGCTCAGGATGAAAAAATAAAATACACACAAACACACAAACACACACACACACACACA
Source organism: Poecilia latipinna (assembly GCF_001443285.1). Classification (NCBI taxonomy): domain Eukaryota; kingdom Metazoa; phylum Chordata; class Actinopteri; order Cyprinodontiformes; family Poeciliidae; genus Poecilia; species Poecilia latipinna. Next base: position 125,813 of record NW_015113746.1, read on the forward strand.
CACACACACACACACACACACACACACACACACACACAAATTGTCGTGCAGCTGTTTGAAGGGGCACAATAAGGAGACACTTGGGGAAAATGGGCTACATGGTTGAGTCGCTAGCAGAAAGCTGTTACTAAGCCAAACAGCACAGAAACAAGCCTAAAAATGTCTGGAGCAATGAGACCAACACAGAACTTTATGGCCACAATCATCAATGTTACATGTGGAGAGGTGTCAACAATACATGTGAAAAGCATAAATCACTGTGAAGCATGGCGGTGAATCAAATCAGTGATAACAGCTGCCTGTTGTCAGAAAATACTAGAGAAAGACTTAAAGAGACAGTATTATGTATTTTCCAGGCACATAGTGTCATTTTATAGCCCAATCAAATAACTAGGTTACCTTCAATGGCAATAAAATACTACATAAATCAAAAATAACTTAGAAAAAATTTATTTAACACCTTGAAATTAGATCTTTGTCTCTTTAAGAAGATCTATCTAGATCCAGCACTCCACTTTCAGCATATTATCACAACATTTTTGATAAGCAAATAATATTATGATATAAATCACAAAAAAGCTCAAATTTACACAATACCCCTGTTCAAATAGAGCTGATACTTGGAAATTTCAACACCAAGTCAACCAACGCCATTGGCAACATGACATTACGAAGTGAAGGTTGTGGATGGTCTTCTCAGATTTATGACCTCTGCTTCTCTAAACCACTTTTGGGAGATCTCAAACATGCAGGTCATGCAAGATCCTACAAGAATTTACAATGAACTGGTGACATTTTGAACCAAAATTCATATTGAACTGGACCGACAGCAGTATTTTGTAAATGTTTAGATCATTTCATTTGCATCACTAAACATAAGTGACAGAAGGGATTTTGCACTTTTTAATCAGTTAACAGTGGAATATGTAATCTGATCCTTAGCAGTTCTCCCTGATCTGACTGTTCGGATTATTATCATCTTTTTTTATTTTATTTTATTTTGCTGTTCACCAGGAAATGGTTTGCTAAGTTAAGTGAAGTTGCAACAACAGCATGAACACATAATGAGATCTCAAGACACTGATATTTCACACTGTGAATTTAACTGAATTAAATGTGCGACTTGCAAATCTAACAGCAAGGATCAGTTATTGGTTTCAGTCTAGCCTAGTTTAACACTTCTTATTGGAAGCACTTTGTGTTAGAAAAGATAAAGAATGCTGTTGAAAACATGGTAAATAGTGACACTGCAGTGCACTGAATTACGATAAAGTGCTTCTAGTATTTCATCACAGTGCAGAATATTACACCGCTGTTAAATATAAACACTAGAAAACTTGAAAAAATTAGGTGTCAAACTTTGGTAACCAAGACAGAATGAAGCTTAAATCTGCTCCATCAGTGGACTTAGAGGCAGTTCATATGCAGTGGAAAGTTATACTCTACAGCATGTTGATTATAAGGCAGCCTGACATTAAACTGAGTAAAATGAGCCTTGAAAAGTTGACACAGGCCATAGAGAATAATTCACACTATTTGCACTTTGGAACGAGTGTCATTTGAATTCCTTCAAGACTTAAAGTGACATCCATTTATTACTGTGTGCCCAACTCTTGAGTTTAATGACAGAAGCCAATAAAAAGCATTCACAGCACATTAAAGTTTGTATTAGTCATCTATATGTCTGGCTTTACGACGGGAGTATTAAATTGAATAAGAATAATCACTCCTCCGTCTGCTGAGCCAAACAAGGCTGCTGTACAAACTAAAAAAAAATAAATAAAAAAACAGAAGAAAATCTCCATATGCTTCATCACCAGTGGTTTGTTTACTGGGCCCATGTCTGCCACATCTGTTTGTGTTAGATTAAGGCTCTTTCATGGCTGCTGGAGAGAATCTGCTGCCATTCTAGCGCATCTGTGTCCAAGCAGGTGCCCTGGATTACACGTGAACCGACGCTGATGGATCAGCAGGTCATGTCATGGTTTAGGGACATATGTAAAGCTCCTAATTTGGCCTTATTAATGCAGTTATTAGTAATATTATTATTATTATTATTATTTTGTCTTTTCTTCACTCCTCACATATTTCAGAATCAACTAGTTTGTTCCATTACCTAGTTGTTGCATTGTTCAAATACAGTCCTGATTTTATGATTGCTGCATTGTCTAAAAACAAGTTGAACATTTCTCTCTGTCAAACTGCATATTTGTAATACCCTAAGATTATAAAATAACTATGAAAGTGTGGATGTTTGCAAAAAAAAATATAAGTAGACTCCTGTAAAATTGAAGGGACTCCTCTGATTGGAATACAAACATTTCAAATTGAAGGGGGCATATTATGTTGTTTCTAATGGTGCAAACCACAAAGAAGAAGACGACAGGAAGTAGTTGGAGATGATAGCGTAGGCATGTTTTTAGTGACTTATCACATGAACAAACTTATTCATGTGTGATTTTAATTGTGATTTCTATTGAATGGAAACACTGCAATTGCAAAATGTTATTTATTTTAGGTTTTTTTTTTTTACATCAGTAGAACATTGACATTTTGTGCACATTTGTAATGGAAACGCAGCAATAAATACTTTTGCAAGGCCCTGGTTTATGATAACAGAGAGCTGGTGTAGGAACTCACGGCTGTCCTTCCGGCGTGTTTTCCGGTATAGCGATGGTGAAGGAGGCATTAGTAAACTGCGGTGGCCGGGCTCCAGCCACCACAGATATGATGGCAGGGGCACTGCGGCTGCCCAGCCCGTCGGCTGCCACCACCGTCAGCAGGTACTCTCTGTCACGCTGCAGAGGAAGCCCCGTCGTCCGTATCTGGCCACTCTTCCTGTCCACTTCAAATCGACCATCGCCACCTGCACATAAATTGGTGGACAAGACACTGAAAATCAGTGGAAAAAAAAAGAAAAAACACAAGCAGCAACAGAGCTGAGCTGCCATGATGGAGCGCTCTGCAAAGCCATTTCTAATGCACAGTTGGACACTATGAATGACAGGCGGCTTCATTTTGCCTCCACCTTGATGCTACAGAAGCTGAATATGAAGCTTCAGAGCAACTACATGCTAAAGCATTTTAATCAAGAAGTCTTGATTAAAAGAAGTCTACCACCATGGTAGCTCATCTGGCCCTCCACCAGCACAGGGTCGGGTTGTTGCTGAACATCCTCTGATTCTGTGACAGCTCATGGGTCTTTCCGTCATTTCTGACTTGTGGACTGTTTGAGAACACACTGACATATGCAGGACTTTAAAACGTTGTCAGTGAGCGGAGCTGCCAGCTCTAACCCATTCAGCAGGAGAACCGTTTTGCCACACAGTGGAAAATGTCCACAATGGATAAGCCGCAGAGAGAACCCCCACACTATCGACGTCTCTGTGTTTTCCTAACTTCTTTGGAAATATGGATATTCAATATCAATTTCAACACTAAAACCAAAATTACATCCAACCCTCGCATATTTAGATTCAGAATTATTCAACAAAGATATTTGTTTCTGATAGAGAAATAAGAAGAGGCATTTTTCAGAAGATAAAAAGCGATAAAAAGATTATTGTTCTTTGGAAAAAGGGAGGATTTCTTTTTACTTTTTATTAAAAATTAAAACTCAAAAATGATGCAGCAAATAACATTTGTTTTACACCCACAATGCACCACTGTAGAACTACACCCTATAATTCAGTTTCTCTCTCATGTTCTGCATGTTTTCTAACCAAAGCGATAGTTAATAAGGCAAAATCAGCAACAGAGTAAGCAACACTTTAACAACTATGAAACTGGAGCCATGGATGAAAGGTGCTAGTTTGTTTTGAGTTGTTTTGGAATTTATTTATTGATTTATTAATTTTAGTTATTATTATTCTGCTTCTTGGTCTCTTTCTTTAAACCTTGTTTCTATTTTACTTAAGTGATTATTTATTATTTCTAATTATTCTTTAATGTTACAATAATTTCCTAGTTCCCACTGTACTCTTCCTTGCCCCATGTCATTATCTCTCTATCTCTCTCCTCACACCTGCAAACCATTTCTAATCTGTTCCTTGTTCAGTGATCAAGGTCCCCAGTATAAATAAAACTCATTCTAAGTGACTCCTTGCTGATTCCGCCCATTAAATCCCATTTTCTTCCACATAATTTCCTTGCTGTTATTGTTCATGGATTCCTGTTTTTGTTCTTGCTCTGGCTCCCTGTGTTCCCTGTGGTTTTTGTTCATCCTTTTTTTTTATTTTTATTAAACCTTCATTTACTTGATGCCTCTGCCTCTCCACATTTGGGTCCACCTTCACCATACTGAATCATAGCATGTCTGCTCCAAAAAAGTCAGTTCCTAAAGGCATAACTTCAGGAAGGAATTTGCAAAACAAATTTGACCCTGGCGAGGGTTATATAATTTGTTGTAACACATGATGTGTCAGTGACACATGACGGATCACAACATGGCTGAATTGAGCGTTTCAGCATTAGCTTTTGTGAAATAACATATTGGTATAATACTTTAGTCCTAGTGGAACTAACATTCATGATTAGTACTGTAGTGCTAGTGCAGCTACCTTTACAGCAGCTAATATTATGGCCAGCTAAAACATTAGCTAAACATTTTAGTTAGTTAAAAAAGGTTAATGCCTCTACCTTTTTAGTTAGGTAAAAAGTTAAATGCACTTGTTCTAGTTAGCTAACTAAAAAGTTAGCGCCACTTACCCTAAAGAACTACTGATAACATGATGAGTTTAAAGATTGTCCTAAAACTAAAGTCTTCATTACATTAATGCAAACATGTTGGAGTTGATAAATAAAAATAAACCTGCTTCAGTTTAATATGAAATGGGGAAAAAAAGCAACCTACCATCAGACAGGAAGTACTCCACTTCACCATTAAGACCTTCGTCTCCATCCTGAGCAATGAGTTTGTAGACCAGTGATCCTGCAGTCGCATCTGGGGAAACCACTGCAAGGTAGGGAGCAGGAACCATGCTCCATTCTGGGATGTTGTCGTTTACATCAGTCACAGTCAGCTCCACTCTAACCAGGTACCACTCCAAACCTAAAGGGCAAAGAAAAGACGCAGGCAGTTTAGAGTAGGTGTACTGTTGTGGCAGAAAGATAATATAATGGATAGTGAACAGTGTTTAAGGGATTTTTCCTTTTTCTTGCCATCACATTCTTAGTCTGTAACCTTTAACAGGTACTTTAAAATGTCACAGCGGCTGACAGTCTGCCCAGTAATTTAGCCAATGCTGATAATGTGGAAAAAAGAACAAGTGATGCAATGGAGGATAAAGGACAGGTAAGAACTTTTAAGGTTTATCAGTCAGCAGTAACTCCTATTATGGGGTGTGGGGAAGTTATATCAATGAGGGCAGGTGGGATTATCGCCTGGCTCTGGTGGAAATGAAGTTTCTTTTGCAGGTGAGAGAAAGAGACAAAATTCTATAATGAAAGTAAAAATGGTGGTTCGACATTGAAGACATCAAAGTTTTAACAACAGAAGTCATATTTTGGTGATAAAAAGAAAACAATTTACATATTACTTGCTAATTTAGGTTTGGCTGGGCATGTCTGAAAGGCTGTACATGGCAAACAACATATGTGTATGTACAGTATGTATATATTTTCCTTGCATGGTGGTAGAGTTAAGTAGAAAAGAAGAACTTATTCATGAAAACCAAATACCTAAACAAAAAAAACAAAACAAGTTAGGTAGTTTTAATGTTCACATTTCTTCAAACGAGAACCTTCTGAAAACACACACCCCTATGTTTGATGCACATTGCTCAACCATATTTAACACAAATTCACATTTGAGCAGTGGGTGAGACACTAGCAAAATAAAGAAAGGAGTTGGAAAACAGCACAATAAAAAAAAGTAAAGACATATTGGCACTAACATCAGTCTGATAATAGTCATTTTTTAACATATAAAAATTGGTCTCATAAACAAAGCTGGGTCAATATTAACAATCGATATTCTTGTTGCTGTTTGTTTAGGAAGAGGGAGTGCAGGGAGTTAGTTGGTCATGTGGTATTTGTCTGGTCATATAGTGATGATGCAATGCAGGACTGTGATGTGTTTAACTGAAGCAGAGAAGAAGTGGTCAGTGGTGTGGTCGTTTTTGTTCCAACATTTCCAAAAATTAGTTAAATATTTACATGTAATATAATATAATATTGGTAAATATTGGGAATGACAGCAATATTAAAATTGATATCGGCCCAAAATTTTACATTCAGTGCATCCCTTCAAAGAAATTTCTGAAAAATTTTAGGTAGACCAAAAATAGTCACACCCATATCAAAAATGACCAAATAAACACTATATCATAACATTATATCAGCAAAATTAGTTTTATTTTCATAAATTACAGTTTTATTTTATAATAAATAGACTTAATTTACTTGTGCAACTTAATCAACTGAAATCCAGCACAAAACATGATTAGTAAATGCAAAATACTTGAAGCGAACTCAGTCTGAGAGTTTTGGCTTAGAAAACAATCCAAAGTGCTGTAGAGGAAAAAGAGACTGATTGCAGTCATATATCACATTTTACCAGAAGTAGTTCTGGAGGATCAATTTTCATTTGTATAATAGACTAAATCATTCAACTTTTGTTTCAAAAATAAAAAAGTAAAACCATGACACTAGTATTTGTATTCAATGTCATTGTACTAACCCAGTCACACTTTATTTTTCGCTTTATTTTTTTAAGAAGAGACCAGAGGTCTATAATAAAAAAAATCCACAAGACAATCTCAGCATCTAAACTAGTAATTACAATCAGTGCACTTAAATGCATTGGGAATAGCAATCAAAAGAACACATCAGTTCACTCACCCTTTACACACACACACGCACGCACGCACGCACGCACGCACGCACGCACGCACGCACGCACACATATCAACACACACAGAGCACAGCTTTATTTACTAGTGACAGAAGGCAGGTGAAGGAATGATTTAAAGACAGGAATCAATAGACCGGCATTTTGGGATTTGATAGCTGCTAGGAAGACAAAACACTTTGTAAATTAAAAGCTTTGTATTGTTTGGACTTAGAAGTCACTAGAAAAGTTTCCAAAATTTCCCATACCCCTTAAAAGATTTTCATATTGTGTCCTCTAACTAACACAAAGATTTTATGTTAAATACCAGCCAGAAGTAGTGCATTGCTGTGTAGTATTAAATGAAACATAGTTTTGAGTTTTTCACAAATACAAATTTGAAAAGTGTGACGTGCATTTCCATTCAGCCCACCTGAAGCAATACTCTGTAGAATCAACTAGAATCACCTTTTTGCTGAGGTTAGAACTTCGAGTGTTTCGAGATGAATCTCTATCACCTTTCAACATATCTACAGCTCAAGTTCCAGCCCATTCTTCTTTGCAAAATAGCTCAACTTCAGTCAGACTAGATTTGTGAACACAATTCTTCGGGTCTTGCCATAAATTATGTTTTAGATTTGGGTCTGGACCTTTACCTGTTTAACTCTGTTTCAAGTCTATTGCAGCCTTCAACATGTTGTCTACCAAGATTGTCTTGCATCTCATCAACCTTGACCAGCTTCTCTGTAAACTGCCTAAAACAAATAGTCAAAATTATATGTTGATACGTACTAAAGAGGAGGAGGAGATATGCTCCATTATGCTTAATAGACCAAGCAAGGCTGGGCTGAAGTAGAACAGTCAAAGCACGATCACATTGATTTTTTTCTCACACACCTTTCAAGGTCCACAAGACACACCGAGCCGAGTTCCTGTCAAAGCCCTCCCTCTCCAGGATACATATGTGTGGTTTTCAGCAGTACAGTAAACACAGCGATCATGGCAGAGAGAATTGACTATTATGAGTTCACAAGTTAATCACAGCAGGAAATAATGGTGGACGAGCTGCAGCATCTCATTTTGTTTTACATGTTATCAGGGAAAAAAGAATGGAAGGCCTCGGTGGGACGTTCGCCTGCTCCATCAGGGGAGTTCAGAGTTTTGGTCCAACAGAACGAACTTCCTCTCGGCCTCGGACAATTGCTCTTCAAAACTATGTAGTCTGCTGTTTGGCTGAAAAAAGTGCTTCTAGAAGTCATATAGTTGGGGATGTTTTCCACAGCCACAGAATTCTGACCAATCACACAAGAGTTTCTTATGCAGAGGGTAATGAGAAGTTTGCCAGTGGCTTTGTATTAGGAAGGGGCCAATGACATGAGGCTGAAAACAAAATGACACAATTTTCGTCACCTGACGAAAACTGATTACGTCACATCCTCCCCATCCCTGATCAATCTGTTTTTCTTGGTCTTCGTGATGCCATTTGTTGTCTAATGTCCATTAACATGCAGTTGTATTTCAACTGGAAATGAATTACACACAGGTAAACTGTATACTAGTTAGGTAAATATTTAAGGCAGTTGTAAAAACGAAAGAATCCCCGTACATTAATGTTTGTGGATGTAACGTGGCAAAATGTGAAACATTTCAAAAGGCTGGGTATGTGTGGCTTTTCTCCAAATGGTTTTACCTCCACAAAAACACAGAGAACAAAGTGCTGTCTGAATGACAAGACACCACGGCGTAATGGAGAGCACAGCCGGAACGAAGGAAAACGAGAGTCGAGTGTCGTATGAACGGGATTAAGACCGTAGTGCTGGAAGGAGCTGAAAAATGACCCCACGGTTGTTATGGAAACTGAGAAAACAACAAAAAAAAGAAAATGGTGGAATTAAGAAGGGGATAAAAAAAAGCAGCAGTGGCAAGCAGTTGCATAAATCAATGTCATTAAAGAAGAGAGGATACTGTATAGGGGACCAATACAAGGAAAACACATAAGCAGACATCAAACGAAGACAGAAGAGCAGGGTTAACCAGCCACAGCTTACAATAAAATACATAGCACTGCACTTGACTCTGGGGTTCAAACAAAGAGAGTGTTGATAATGTCTCCCCCTGTTTCTCTCCGAGGGTGTAACAGATTCAAAATTAATTGGCTAAAGGACAATGCAGCTTTGGGGAAGAAGGGACGTCATTACCCAGATAATAAATCACCGGGCTAATATTCCGTATGCTTTGCCAAAATGCATCTCTCTTTCTGTCCCCTAACAATTTCTTTCTCTCGCTCTCTTTTCCCTCTCACGAACACTCATATATTCACACAAGCACTGCCTTTCTTACTAATGACAATCATCACTGGATTAGTTTGTAATGAAAGACCATAGGGAAATCCAGATTGATGCAATGGCCATCATTCACACTAATCCATTTTACTGGATCCAATATCCAGAGGAACAGTGGGAACTGGGATCAGGAACAGTTTTACTGGAGGCTTCTTCCTGGGCCTGTTTGCTACTAACATTTGCAGTTTAGAGGATGTCTAACTTATTTTTCTCTCATTTTGTTTTAGTTCATAGGTATACTATGAACAGCTGAAAAATTGTGTGCAAGAACTTCAATTTACATGCAACTACTGCAAAGTTGTGATACAAGAGGTGCAGCGATTGCAGTTTTTTTGGCCGATCACTGAACATAATCCTTAAAAATCCTGACCTGCAGATTCAGATATTGACCAATACTGTTGGTTTTTTTGTAAGTGAACAGCCTCTCAGAGCAGAGCAAAAGAGGACAGCAGTTGATTTTTAGACCATGCTGTGTTATTCTTATGTTATGTTTTTGCTTCGATGTTCTGTCACATGTTAGTCTGTCTGGATCCAGTATAGTTGAATTGATCGTTGCTTGCGCTCATTGGCTCCTTTCCCTTCATTCTTTCCTTTCCACCTCTTGTCGCTCCTTTTCTCCTCCTCCGCCTTTTCATTCTTATTATCAAACGCACATCCATTTTGCATTTATCAATACTAAATGCAAAGTTTATTATTAATAAACTCTCTTTTGTCTAGGTAGAGGTTAGCCAAGAAAAACATGAGTTTTATGATCCTGTTATCCAAAGCCAATGGCAGATCCCAACCAGATAACGAAGTTTTACCTGATATGGTCTTCCTCTCCACTCCCCCTTTTCCTGTGTTCTTCCTCCTCCTTCGCCAGATGGAGGAGGTTACTCTGTTTTAATGCTGCATTTATGGTTCTGCAAATCTGATTTGTCCTTTCTGTCCTTGCCAATTTAGTTAGTCAGTTTTGTAGTTGATTTTCAGTTTCATTTTGCAATAGTCCATTCATTAATCTGATGTGATTCTCATTTCATTTTATATATGTGTATATATAAATATATATATATATATATACACACAATCCTTGCCATAAATATATCACCCGAAGATAAGGGAAGGTGGAAGCAACGATGGGAACCACACAGTGACAACCTCACTATTTTGAAAATGTGTTTGAAAGTACAATAATAATTTTTTAGCCAACAGAAAGAGGAAGGAGGAATAATAAACTGTCAAAGTTAGTTGAGGTCTGAGCAACTGCTATTACAACCAAACAATTTTTCATATTCACAGGATGTCAAATCCACTGATTATTGTTCTGCCCCTACACTCCCCGAAGTGGAATGCTTTTAGCACATGGCTACAAGCTGGGAACCAGCAAATCAAAAAGCATAAAACAGAGGTAGAAGATACAAGATCACATCACATTTAAAACAGCATTCTGAAGTTTAAAATGGCTCTGCAAACTGCTCCAGAATAAGCCAACAAAAAAATATCACATTCTTATCTTTGCCTGACAACCACATTTTTGTCACTTCAAGGCTGGAGAATGATCCTGTTACAGGACAGGTCATATTTGTTGGACTTGAACATCTTCATCTTACAAACATTACATTCTCTGAACAGTCAAACTCCATTGAACATTTAATTGTTCTGCAGGCTAGTAGTACAGCTCTTTGCTGAAAACATTCAATTTGATTATGTTTATTAAACTTATGCTTCAAGTGGCTAAGGTCATCTGGAGCTATATCTGCTGTTATAGCCAGTTATGAATTATTTGCAATTATCACTGTCACTTACTTCAAGTTCTTTCACTGTGTTGCTTCCATAGAAGTTCCACCTGAGCCTCTTATCTGAATGGCTTTACAGTCATTAAAGCTGCAGTATATAACTTTTATAAAGAATGTGTTTTACATATCTGTTAAAATATGTCGTGACAGTTTGTTATGAGACAGATAATCTGTGAAAAGATCGATCTCCTCCATCTCCTCCCTGAAATAATTCTGGAACGTTAAAGAAATGCACCACTCCCGACCAAAAACAACCAATCAGAGCCAGGAGGAGGGGCTTAGTGCTGTCACTCATTCTTATGTACTCGCTGCTAAATGTGCGAATGGCAGAAAACAACTTAATGTTACAGGAAAACCTTTTATCTGCTGTCATCGATGGCCATGCTAACTAGTCATAGCATTCACAACAAGATCTGCTGATGGGGAAAAACTGTAGCGATAGCAGGAAGCACAGGGGTGAAGGGGATGAGCAGCGCCACACAAGATTGTGACTAACAGCGTCATAGGCGTAGGAAGCGGGGGGGACGGGGGGGACATGTC
>NW_015113746.1:140967-142943 GCF_001443285.1 Poecilia latipinna
TAATTAATTACATTAAAAATTATATTAATTAATTATATTAATTATATTAAAAATTATATTAATTACAGGCGACAATAAAAAAAGTGCTTGAGGAGAGGTTTAAAAAATAAATTAGTGAAAATTTTTGCTACACAGTAAATAGAGTTGAGATGAATAATAATGCATACATCTGAAAATTAAGTTGTTTAAATTCTCATTCTGTATGATAAAAACATACTTTTTATATTTAGTTCACATTCTGACACTGTACATTACTGTAGTGTCTGTTATAAATCCATGAATCCATGCAGGAACATCAGGCTGCAGAGAGTCAGAGGGAGGCAGAGACAGAAACGCATATCTGTAGATATTTTAGTTAAATGTTTGTGGGTGAATATGACAGGGAAATAAACATTTAGTCTTTTTGCCTCAGTGTTTTTCATGGATCTTTGGTAAGTTACTGAATGCAGGGCTGGAAAGTGAGACTGAGTTAACAGTGAGGAGCTAAGGTGTCTGTTAGACGTGAAAAGTATAATTTTTATTTATTTTGTAGATCAAACTGTTGCACTGATGTAGAGAGATGTTCAAGAAGAACAAAACTTGTTTAGATTTTATTTTTGTTGGTCAAACTGCTGTATTGAGTTTAAAACTGCTGAGTCTTATTTTATGAGCTGTTTTCTACTTTGGTTTTAGAAAGAGGTAGAACCAGTTCAATTACCAGTCAATTTATATCAATGCATTTTGACCAATAATCAAATGTCTTTTGACCAATAAAATATATCAGAATCTGGTAGCCTGTCTGTACCAGAGTATTTAGCTTGCTAGTTGTGAGGCAAATGCTAAAGTGAGTGTTCATCCTGGAATGACAGTCATTATACTGCATAACTTTAATCTGATTATTGGATTGTAAATAGTAACATGTTAGAAAACTTGGGGGCTTGAGCACCTGCCCCTTTTGCTCCTTGCCCCCAAGTGCCCTTTTGGTCAAACTTTTTTTTTTTTTTGGGTCTTTTTTTCTAAGCCCTCTTCTGACACATAATAACGTACTAAAATTATTTGTTTACATTTTTAATAGTTTAGTTCTGTAAAGACAAAATATGTCTGGTGGTTTAGCTCTGATTTATCCTGCTAAATTGCGGGTTTGAATATGGCAATACTTTCTTATAACAAAATAGACCTGCAGAAAGAAATTACTAATAAAATATCTTACATATGCATAGCTGTATGCTATGTAGAGATTTTCCTTAGTTTTGATTGTATATCTCACAATTTTGTAATTTATCATTGTTTATTAAACTCTGATAGCCGAGTGGCTTTGTTAATATTCTGTCCTAGAATGCGGTGAGATGTGCCCTTTTTTTTGAGCACCTGCCCCTTTAGTGGTCCCTGCACGGCCCTGGATGGCATAATTGTTTGACATTTCTGCTCAAGCTATTTACTGATCTGTCAGGTTTCCAATATGCGTCCCCCCCGATGACAGACTCGTTCCTACGCCCTTGGCCAAAATCATCAAAATTAAAACAATAAAAGACCTGAAATATTTCAGTTGGTGTGCAATGAATCTAAAATATATGAGAATTTAATTTTTATCATGACATTATGGAAAATAATGAACTTTATCACAATATTCTAATTTTATGACCAGCACCTGTATATTATATTATATTATATTATATTATATTATATTATATTATATTATATTATTTAGATATTTAGGAGAACAGCAGTGCTAGAATGACGTTGAAGAAAGGTGAAGAAGCTCTGGTGAGATCTTCATTTAGTTTACTGAAATATGTATTAACTGTTTTTAATTTTTAAATAAGCTAAACTATTTTATTATGAGAGGAGCAGGTCAGGGAAGACATAAGAGAGCCAGGTGGAGTTTCAGTGTAAAGATATAAAAATTATATTAATTAATTACATTAAAAATTATATTAATTAATTATATTAAAAATTATATTAAAAATTATATTAATTACAGGAGACAATAAAAAAGT
>NW_015113746.1:144905-162999 GCF_001443285.1 Poecilia latipinna
AATGACAGACTCGTTCCTACGCCCTTGAACAGCGTTAAGACCTGCCTCTTGGATTCCACTTTTGCAGTGATGCTTCACAAATATCTTAAATTTTTTTTTTGTAAAAGTTGCATACTGCAGCTTTAACTTTAGCCTCTTTTCCATTGTCAAGTCTCACTTACGTAAATGTACATAAATACATTTCTGACACGAGTGCAATAACAGTATATGCTACATCATGTTTGCCTTTTCAATCAAAGTGGTTCCAGTGTTCAACTGGTGCTAGATCTTACTAGGCCCTTTATTTTTTTTGTATTTCCACCAAAACAAACTCTAGCCCTTGTCCTGCAAAACATGGTGTTAACATGGAACAGGAGCAGCAGACAAACAAAACATTATGAAAGCCATGTTTGAAGCTTCAGTGTTCAGTTTAGGTTTGGAAAGGTCAAATTCGAAACAAAAAAATGGGAGAAACAGTGTTATGGAAATTTAATTATCAAGGAATGAGAATCTGTTTCAATAATAAGAGAAAGATTAATCTTTGTCTTTAAGTTTCTTTATTCGAAGGCAAAAGCGTTCGAAGACCCTTCTCACTGAGCGCAGTCAGGAGAAGAGCCCTGAGCAACACGCATCACATCGTTATATAGTCACAGCAAGACAAAGACCCTCCCAAAGTCTGATGTTATCTCTACTGCCAGATGGCCACAGAGACACCCTGACCCCCTCTTCATGAACTATCTCTCACCTCTTGGAGGAGATGATTTTATGGCAGGATGGAGAGCTGATAAGGATTTCAGGAGGAACTTCTAACACTTCTTTGTCAGTTCATGGGGTCAGGTCAAACAGGGTACAAACTACATTTCACACATCAGTCCTTCAAGACAATTATCAGATCAAGCATTTTACCCAAGATGTCTTCTGCTATCACAGCTGCGGAAACAGCTAAACATTATCTGCAAACTTATTTAATGGACAAACATCTTGCAGAAATACAAAAACAAAGCAGATATAATCAGTAAATAAATGGTAAAAAGTATCATCAGTTCCTTCAAGAATGAAATAAGACTGAAAACGAAATTTTCTATTACAACGGCAAGGCACTCACACTGTCACTTCCACAAAAAGGAACATTGTGAAACAGCACAATCTTTAAAAAAACCCACACAAATTAATTTAAACATCTGCAAACCAGACCAAGAGAAACAAGCTGATTTTTACACTCTGTCAACCTGCTTTGGCCCTGTAACATCTGCACTGCCTCTGAGCCAAAAGCCTAGTTATCGTATAATGATTTGAGTGGCAGTGGGCAGAAATAATTACAAAAAAATATTGTCAGTGGTGACCATCTTCTTCTGCAATATCACAGGGAGAAAAACCGAGTGAGGAAAGAAGGGTGGGTTAGAGTGTTATGGTTGGAACTGAAAGATGCAGCTGATTAATCTGTCTGTCAGTACAGTCTTTTTTTATGCTACATTATTACATAATGGATGTGCCATAAATCTGTCAGAGTGGAGGGCACTCGATTTAACAGCTGATAAATCAAGCAAAGAGCCATCCCTCCTCTTCTGGTCTCCTTCAATTACCCTCATCAGCACCTTTCTAACTCCCTGCCTCCAAATTTTCTTCACAATCCATTTCCTCCAAGCAATCTGTTATGTTGATGCCATAATGTGGGACTTCTCTTTTTCGGTGCCCCATCTTCCTTCTTGTTGCAGCGGTTCTCATTAGCTTTAACAAAATTTAATGGCGTGGGAGTCGAGCAGAAACCAAAAGGTTGAGGGCGGCTAAAAACAATACCTGCACCGCGAGCGCGTCCGCGGTGGATTTATGCGCGTGTGCTTTAGAGCTCTGCCCTCAAAACGCTCTCGCATCTTTATTCAAGCGGTGAAAAGAAGAGAGACAAAAGATAAAAAGCAAAGAAGAAACTTTAATAAAGAACTGAGATAAACAGAGAAAAAATGGTAGAGAAGGACAGTTAATTAAACGAGCTCCATAAGGATTAGGAAGGGCTATTTGGCTCTTAATGGTAACGGTTCCATCCACAATGGATGGAAAGCTGCTGCTGCGCTTGGCGACTTTTTTCAAACTTTGCCATAGGAATGCCAATTAAATCAGTGGATTAGAGGAAAAAACAGAGATAGTTGGAGTGAGGAGGGGCGAGATCAAGCTTTGGTTCTTCACTAATTGCAAATGATACAAATGACTTTGCCAATAGTTTCTCTGTTTAGTCTTCTAGCACCTTCTCATAATTGAAAACCCTCTGATAGCCAATAATGTGCTAAGAAATGAGCATGTTGTCTGAACACATAGAACAAAAGCAGACAGACAGACAGACAGACAGACAGACAGACAGACAGACAGACAGACAGACAGACAGACAGACAGACAGATTAAAATAAGTACATGGGCCAGTTAAAAATCACTAAATTAGCTGTGAAGATATGAATGTGGCTAACAAAAACCTAAATTCTAATGAAGTTTACCATTCATTTTAACATCCACATAAAGACAAATAAGTGCAGTAATAAAATGGCTATGAATCGACCATGATGGGTCACCAATGACAACACGCTGACAGCTCCCTGAAAGTGTTTGGTACTCCTAATAACTTCCTGTTGTATCTGTATTGCTAAAAGAAAACAACATTTCATGGGATTAAATGGTATTTCATTTATTGTTCATGTTCCCAAGCTTAAACAGGAAGCAGTATAAAAATACCCAGCAATATCAGTTATTTTGTTTCTCAGAAAATACCCAAGTAGTAAACACAGTGACTAACCCTTTTATCTGTGTCACTTCCTCAAGAGACCAAAAGAGGGAGAGAGAGAAAAAGAGAAGAGAAAAACTAACTAACTAAAATGTATGGAAAAAGTAACACATTGTAAATTCATTGTTTTCCAATGTCCAATTTTTAAAGCTGCAAACTTTGAGCTGCAGTCGCCAACAAGGAGGAACAACTTTCCATTAATTACCAAAAGCAGCCGTTGGCCTTCTACACACAAAAATATGTCAATCCCTTCCTGAGGTCGCTCTGCTTCCCATGTGGACCTAACGCCACCTCTGCTTATTGTTCAGCGCATACGCATTGTCGCTCTGCTGTTAGAGCTCTGGGAGTAATGCAAATCTTAAGCACACATTTGGAAGACAATGTGTTCCCTTTTAAACAGTCCGCTAATGATCAAATCCTTTAAGTCCAGCCGTGTTCAGGTCGGTTTGAGTTGAATTTGGAGTTGAGTTGAGGTAATCTCTGTCATCTCCAGCTAGTCTCATTAAGTTGTGTTGTCTTTCTGTGAGGACTACAGTCTTCTGTTTCCCGTCCCTTTAACATTCAGTGGACGTCCAGTATTATTATGAACATGTTGAGACGAGGAAAACCCCGGACTTTAAGCCAATGTGAACTATTCTTTCTGCCAAACTATGTAATGAACTTTCTTTTAATTAGTCAAACTAAATTTTGCGTGCACTCTAGCTTGAACTTCTGTTTTTTGAACCACTTTCACTCTGCTTCATTCTGTTTTTGATGTGGGCACAGGATCAAATGAACGTGTTCACCATAAAATCCGGTGTCACTTGATTATCCGCACTTCTGGACGCAGAACAATTTCCAGGTCACATAAACCCAAGCAATGAAATATTAAGATCAAATGGGACAATGGTCCTGACGCCTGTTTCTCCATCTCAAAGCTAAAATTGAAAATATTTGAAACCAAAACAGTTTTATTTTTTTTCCTGTATGATTTAAAAGCAAATAAGTTATTCTTTTCTTTTTTATATATTTTTGTCATTTGAAAATGAAATAGAAAAAAATAACAAAAAAACAACAACAACAAATGATTGATTCTTTTTTGGCCATTGTTTTTTTTAAAAAAAGCTAAAGTACAAACCTAATTCTGAATTTAATTATTTACCTGAAAACGACTGCAAAAGAAATGATACATAAAAAAATAAGTAAATAAAGTCCTAACTCAGCTGCCTTCAGTATCCAAACAGCCTCACACACCACGGGAGTGTTTATAGCAGCACACAGGGATACTGTGTCTTTGGAAGATGTTTTCCCTGCCAGATGAGCTGGATCGTGTGCCAAAGAGATTAGTAGATATTATTTTTACAATCAAATCTCAGCAAAGATATTTAAAAAGAAAATACCTAAACAACATCACTGATCATATGTAGTGATTTTATTGTTGGATACGAGTTTTAATAATTTACAAAAATCAAACTGAGATTCTGATCATTTTTATACTGCCACTTCATGAAATGTTACAACTTGACATTTAATTACTGTCACAAAATGAAACTGAGTAAAATAAATTATATATACTGCTTTTTTCTTCATTATAACGTTACAAAAAGATAGCAAACCTTCATTTTTAAACCGAGAGTGGTTCGGAGGCAATAACAGTAAACTGCTGCAGCATCTCCAGCTCCTTTATGTTTATTGTTCCAGCTAATTACATGCAGCTGTTGTTCTCAATTCCCTCACAGAAGAAACTTTATAAACAATTTATAGATAATTGAGATTTAAATTATATACAGAATCTAAGGTCCTAAACACTGAAGTTTTTGTTTGATCTTAAGTCTAATCTACAACTTTAACATATCCACCCAGGTTTCTTTATAGATTAAAATAAAATAAATAAATAAATAAATAAATAAATAATAATAATTTTACACTCACTTTTGACCAAGAAGATGTGTCTGCTGTGCAACACACACCTAAGGAGAGGACAGGTTAACCATTTACGCAAAATATACATTGAAAACCAGAAGTTTACATACAACAATTACAAAGATGCAAACATCCCCCCCCTCACCCCCCGGTAGAGAATAAATCAGACCAAACGTCTTTTGTTTTAGGTCAGTTAGAATCACCAAAATTATTTTTATTTGCTAAATTCCCCAATAATGAGCGAAAAAAAACGTCAAAGATGTAATTACTTAATTCCATGTATTAAACATGTCCTTTCCTGCACCGTAGAACTTGGAATTGTTGTCTGAGAGACAAACTTTTGTTCTCAACTCTGTCAAAGGCAGAGTGCTCTGATGGCATCAGAGGTGTGTTAAAAATGTATACCTCTATTCATTTCTATGAAACACACACTCCTTTTCTGACCTGTTCTACTGAGGAGGGCCGACACTCATAAACGCAAATGTCAAGCATAAACTGAAATGCCACGGCATTCCGGCTCCGGGCTCTTCTGTGGTTGTGTAGTTCAAAATGGATAAGGAAAGATAAATATTTGGTTGAACGATACACCTCTAACACTGACCTCTGGCTGCGTTAGCACAGGTTACATTATCTGCAAGTCAATCAGTCTCAACAATTAAATTGGTTAAGTAATTCCTACTGCTGTGAAAACTCATTTACTTTTGCTTAGTTTAGCTATTTTTTCCCTTTTCAGAAAGAACTTCTAAAAGAAAACATGATGAAAACAAAAGTCGTTGATTTCATTTGTGAAGATGAAACTGGCAGCAGTTTTTTTTTTTTTTTTGCTTAATGGCTACAATAATTAACTGTCACACTGTCGCAGGAATTACTAATCAAATTTCCATTGATTACACAATCCATTAATCAAATCTGTACAACATTAGCACTTTATTCTTCATTAGTTTATGTGAGATAATATCCTAATTACAAAGAGTGTGCTAATAAAGACGGCATCACATGACTTAGCTCTACTTTTTGGGTTTCTACAGACGTTCCACTCTTTTTGTTTTTTAACTTTCAAAACAGCGAGACTGCAGAAAAGACTCTGCATCATTTTTCCAATTTCCTCCTCCTGCATATTGGTCCTCTTGTCGAGTTCTTTCTGCTGATTGTACAAAATGGAAGCTAATTGTTTCATCTCTCATTTATGCTTAGTTCCAGCAGATGCAGAAGGCGAGCAGAGTGGGTTTGGAGACCCAAAGATAATGAGAGATAAAACCATGATGGATCTGGCAAACTGCTAGTTTGGGCTTAGTGAGAACGGCAGCTAGGAGCTGGAAAACATGGACTCCTGTTCAAAACCTTTGAGATTGGCACTGTTCTAAATGTGAGGGGGAAAAAAGGATAGGAGAGAAAAACAGGTAGAGTGTGGCGTTATGCATCAACTTCCTGTCTGGAATTTTAAACCATATTGGCTGTGTTTCCACTGGGCTTAAAATTTTACAAATTGGAATTACAAAAATAAATTTGTTTAATGGAAACATGCCAATATAAGAAAAAAAAGTTTTGGGGCCAGGGTCAGCTGGTATTATGGCCGTTTTAAAATTAGTGTGTTACACAAAACTGTAATGGAAACACTTTTTTTCACATCATACAAGTCAGATGATCAACACCCAGATGTTACCGCTGGTGGAAAAGAAAGAAAACGACAGGAAGCAGTTGGAGGGTGATGTCACATCATGTTTTTTAATGACTTATTGCATGAATAAACTTATTCACGCCTGACTTTAATCATGTTTCTGCAGTTGAAAAATTGTGGGCTTTTTTTTTTTTTTTACAGTAGCGGAATATAAAAAACAAAGTTTTGCGCACATTTGTAATAAAAACTCTGATATAGATACATGGAGACAAACAAGTTGTATCTATTACTATTTGTAGATTAACACAGAGAATATCGGCTGCTCACCTCACGCTAACCTTTACTAGAACCTTTTCTTAAAGGCCTTTACTTTTTATCCCATAAAGCGAGGGTGTCAAACTTATTTTCATTTGGGGCATATAAAAAAATTGGAATGTTCTTGAAAGCACCGAATGTGCTAGAATGTATTGATAAAACCCGTTCAATTGCTAAAGTATCAATAAAAAAACCCATTTCATCATTCAGTAAGAGTTTCTTGAAATTAAATAACATTGAAGATCTTTGTCACACTGATCTGTCCATCCAGGATTTTGTGATTTTTTTTTTCAATCAAAATGACAGATTTTGTGGTGCTAATTCAAAAATACTTGGAAGGACTTTTGACAATATTTGCACTAATGTGAGATGTTAAATGGGACTTTTTATTATTCACTGCATTGGTTACAGTCCATGACTTGACATCAAGCAAGGCTGAGGCAGCAGTCACTTAAACCCAATATTCTTTGGGCAATCTTGAGAAAAATCAGTCAAATCAGACAAATATGGGGTTCTGTTGATTTTATGCAAATTTTGCAGATTTGTGAAAAACTGGAGGGAGTCATTGATGTCTTGAGGGCCACATGAAAAGCTGTGGAGGGCCAAATCTGGCCCCCGGGCCTTCAGTTTGACACATGTGCCCTAAAGGAATATTAGAGTTCCACTTTGGTTCTGGATGTAGAGCTTCTGTTGCAAGACAAGCTTTCTAAATACCATCAATAGATTTTCAACATTGATTAGCCATAAAATGGAGTCTGAGTTTCATCTCAGTCACAATTATAGACAAACACAATCTTATTCAGCTGATTAGAAACAGATGTGATTTTCACGTCTCTCCTAGAGACACCGAGTAAATTAGCCAGTGGAGGCTGGAAAATGTATGCAAAGCCAGCAGCTGCTCAGAAATCATTTTCTGCTTTCACTCTTTACTACAAATCTCCTGACAAACAAAGTTACTTCCACAGTATTCAGAAAGCACCACTTGGTATTGTCTTTGTAAAGTTCATGAACAAAAGTTACAGTAAAACCCAAGTGTTTTCACTAAGGCTGATAGCAAACAAAAGGGCCAAGGCTTCGACTTGACATTTAATTTCACTGAGTATATTAAAACAACTTTATGAAAAACAAGGATTACCAAATACGTTCCAAAATGCAGACAACATAATAGCCAAGGCTTCTGGACATTTCTTGGTTTTCCATTTTTTTATAACTCATAAACTTTTTTTTTTCCACAAAAAACAAACATAAAGGTTTATAGAACTAAAAATGAAATCACAACGATAGAATAGATTCCTGTGTCTTTTGTAAAGTGTCTTATCCTAAGGTGATGCACTGCAGCTAAAAAGCCTGCAGCATCTTAGATGCAATTCAGTACTTGAAGAAAATCACATTACACGCCCGCATATAAATAAACAAATGCAAAAAGAACACGATCTGGTTTGGTTTAGGTAAACAGTGTTCCTGCAATTTGGGCTCCTTGCAGCGGTGAATGCTTGCCTGAGTGACAAGGCTCAAGCAAAGTATTTTGCACATGGCTGTATGACACAGGGTTATGTTATGGGCGGCGGGGTGGAGGCAGCGTCGGAATGAAACACCACAATTCACCTCTTTACTTTTCCGCAGCAGCCATAATGTCAGCAAACAGCACAGCATGAAAGCTGCTAAACGGATTATTAACCGGATTATTAACGAGCAAGCATGAGAGGATTAGCCCTGTTGCTTTGAAGTCAATCTTGGGAAGGGGAAATTGACTTGGAACACATTACCTCATCCCTCCTTCTCCTCATTTTCTATCCATTATCTATTTTTAAATTAAAAAAAGAACAAAATGAGTTCAGACACATTTCCACTAAGCAAGCCCACACCTTAGCAAAAAAAAAAACAAACTCCATCATGTTTGCGCAGCGGCGATGCATCAGCTCGCTGCCCTCTTCAAATAAACACGGAAAAGTGACTGATGATCATATATATGTTTTTTATTCCCTTCAACATCTCTCTGCGTACTCTCTCTGGCTTACAGAGATAACTGGAATGTTGAGAACAAGAATGTGTCCTTGTAAAGCAGGAATAGTTCAAAGTAATCAATCTCTTTATTTTAGTAAACCACAACAATTGCAAATTCCACATATCGAAGATTCTCAGTTACATTTTGGTATTCTGAGGTGCCGTGGGCATCTGGGCTGTTTCTGTGGTGAATCCTCTCCTTGCCCGGCCACTGCAGGTGGACTGCCATGTCTAAGTTTTCTCTAGATGGACAATAGACTGAATGGATTCATTGCTCGGTGGGACGAAGCTGGATGTGTCTGTTGTCACTTAAACTTTCTTAAACCGCTCTGCAGGTTTATCCCTCACCTGTCTGCTGTGTTCTTTAGTTATTATCGTTTTTACAATGCTGTTTGTTCATTTTTAACAAACCTCTCATACCTTCACAGATGGAATCGCACTGACAATAAATTACACAGAGGAGGAATATTCACTGGTTAGGTAAGTCGCAAAGGCAGTCGGAGTTATTGGATTTAATTTTGTAACATTGCAGTAAAGGGGTATGAATGTTAATATACACTATAGTTCTATTTTTTTGTAAAAACAAATAATAATGAACCATTTTCCTTTTATTTCACAATTGTGCACTAAAATTAGGGCTGGGACTTTATAACATGTTAAAAAAATTGACAAAATCAATCACTTTTGTTTTTTACATATAAAAGTCCCGAGGTGGAACCTTTGTATTGTGTTCCTGGTACACCTGTAAACCTTGACGCACAAGTGACACCTGCAAACAGAGACTGAAGACAAAGCTGCTTTTCTGAAACTCTTGAAAACTGAAAGGCTGGAACAGAAATCTGCACCAATGTGATTTCTGAAGAACCCACATAACAGATTAAAAACAATTCATATCTTTGTTGTTGAGCTCAAATTTCTGTTTATGTAAGAATTCAGCAGCAAAAATGAGTTTTGAACTAAAAATGTTACTTATTTTGTTGACATGCGGTTTTGGATTAAAGTGCAATTACTTCTAAGTTGATTATGGTTATACTGTGACAACATGTGGAAATGGTTATGAGTGCAACAAAGGATTAAACACGCTCAGCACTAATTTAAGGATTTGGTAAAATTCAGGACTCCAGAAAATACATTTTCAATGTTTTGTAACAACATTTTTTTTTTTTTTTTTAGCACTTTTCAACAAGCCTTTAGTGATCTGGTCCTACTCTGTCTGTTTTTAGAAAAAGCCCAAACACTTTTTATAACTGTGGAAATAAGACTTAACACTGCTGAGTTTTTTTTCCCTCTAAACAGAAATAAGAACCGCATCTGTTCAGGTAAATGTATCCTTTTCTCACTTGAAACAGATGAGCACCAGTACTGCAACATTTAACTCACTCTGCTGCCATTGCTCTCTTCTCAGTAGAATAGGTTTAAACTAAACTCATTTTGGTGTCAACTGTTTGCTTACGTAAATTGTTGAGCTTTATTTACCGACGGATGGATTTGATTCAGAGTGAACTTCACTTCAAAGTTCCTAAGAGAGACATGTGAAAGTTTTCCCTGAGCAGAATGTTGAGGGCATTGCTTTACGGAGATTAAAGCACTTCGCCATTGTGTCAACCTTGCACATCTGAAAGTGGATAAGTGAGACTGGAGCCCGCGTCAGCTTAGCTCACCCCGCTGTGATCCCAGATTAGCCACCTTGCAGAGTTAAGACTATTTTAGAACTTAACCCACTTAACCCGAGGCTAACCGGCAGTAGGTTAATTAAGAGGGCCTTAAGCCAGCCAGAAAGTATGTGCTGTTAAATTTTCCAATGTGGTTTAACTGCCTGAAAATATACCATTTTTTATTTCTCCTACAAATGCTGAGTCCTGTTTTCTGTATGCTGTGATCCCAGCTCCAGCCTCCAGCTCTGACACGCTCACGCAGGTTACAAGAATCTCTGTCTCCATTCCCACAGTCTGTGCCTGGAGTAGATGCGCTCTGTCATGGCATCAGCATCACTCACATCATGAGACTTTGTGTTGTTACAAACATCTACATCCACGTCAGTGGGCCTATCTGCCTCTCCATCTGTGTGGTTTGGAGCAATTTTTCTTTTTCTTTTTTTGTTTGTGTCCCACTCTTCTCTGCAGAGTGATGTGAAATGGCAAGTCGTCAGACCGGCAAGCCGCTGTGGGCAGCGAGTGCTTGCGCGCCTCCGTGCTACGCCGTATGCTTGTTTGTGTTTGCGGATATGAGTTTCTGCAACTATGACCGCTGGCACAGCTGGCGCCTTCTGACTCGTTTAAATAGCCATAAAGGAAGCATAGAAAAGCAGCTGGTTCGCACAGGCACAGTCTTCTCCCAGTTTGCACACTTTCTTATTTTGAGAATGGGCTGAATTTTAAATGGAAATTGTTTGTGGAGATATTTTTTTTTGGAGCACAGTATCAAAATGTATTAACATTACATAAAAATCTGCTCCAATTCATGCTGTTTTTCTGTAGTTATTTTTAGACCTTCAAGCTGCTGTTACACTAGCTAAGTTTCCATCCGATTGGTATTAGAATTTTAAGCTAAATTTTGAAATGTTGCTTAAAAAAAGAAAAAAAAGAAAAAGGAAATTACACATCAGAAGGTTCGGACTTTGTAATTTCTCAGAGTTTAATGCCTCTGGTATTAAACTCTGAGACATATTAAACGTCTCAGAGTTTAATACCAGAGTATAAACGTATTATACTCTGGGAGGTATTCAACCACTCCCTTCCCTTCCTGGAGCGCCTCCTGCTGGTCATTCCAGTCTGACAGGCCCCCTCTGTGCTGGAGGCTTGGAGTTTGACGTTTTCAGGGTTTACTTATTTGGCAAATGTGCTTCCATCTCCTCTTTTACACATCAACTCTTTATTGTTATAATTATTCTCTGTTTCACAATAAAATACTGAAATTGTTTTATTTCCTGGGACTAACAGTGACAACGGCACAGTCCTCAGACTTAGAGAATACACCTTAATGTTCCGACATGCAACAGACTCAGAAGAAATTGAGTTCAGTTTTACAGATGCTAAAATGTTCCTATAAAAGGAATTACAACTTGCTGGACTGCTAAATTTTTTAGTATAAAAGACAGAATCTCTATTATACTAAAAAAAAAAAGAGAGTACATCAGGATCTTAAAAAAGATGATGTTATCTCAGGAATACTTTCAGAAGAATATTGTAGAAATTGTGGATTGTTGAGGGACACGCTGCCTGCTGTCAGTCAGGTCAAACTCAAAGATTCAGATTCTTCTCCCACTTTGTTCCTGCTACAACTTCAACCACCTCATAACCCACAAAACCAAACGTCTATACCAGACCATTAGAAACATTGTTACATCGGACACAAATCAAGCTGGCAGATTTTACTGAAGAAACAATCTTCTTGAAAACATAAAAGATTAGAGTTGTTTTTTTATTTATTTATTTTTTTATTTTAATGAAGTGTCAGAAAATGCACATGCAGCAAAGAACAATGGGGGAGTGTTTATTGCTTAGTGATGCAGCACTTTTATTAAATTATTCATTTCATAAATGGACAACTTAAAGAGCACTTGATTACAACATTGTTTGATAGCAGCAGCTTACACCCCTGTGCCTGTTTTTGTTTGACAACCTTTATGGTTTAGGCATTTTAGGCCGTTGACTGCTGGAGATCACCAAACTACTGAAGTCATGAAACGTTCTGCTAGTGGTTCCAAATGGTGTCAAGAGGGCCATGAGTTCAATGAACTATTTCCAAATGTAACAGAGCCGAGAGGGACAGTCAATCTACACTCACTGGATGAATCCTTTAGAACTGTCCTAATTCTTAAGGGCATCAGTTCAACAAAGTGTCAAATGTTTAAGAGATTTTAGGCCATGTTGACATGATGACTGCAAATTAATCAGCCCTACACCCATAATTTAAATCTACTGGACTGAGATGTTGTATCTGAGCAGGCCGTTGGGTTTCCATAAACTCATTGTTGTGTCCAGTAAACCAGTGCCAGATGACTTTAAACAGGGATGATCCTGTTTGAAGAAGCAGACATTTACACTTTGGTCACAAAGGCATGGACACGGTGAGCAACGACACTCAGACAGGCCGTGGCCTTCACAAGATTCTCAGTTGACACAACAGGGCTCAAGCAGAGACCCCCAACTTCATCCCACCACCAGCAGCATCATGTGGCTTTAACGCGATGCAGGACAGACTCAACCTCTTCATGCTGTTTGTGCTCAGTTCTGACTCTACCATCTGAATGTTGTGGCTGAAACTGACTCGTACGATTCGTCAACGTTTTTCCAAACTGGCATCGTCCAATTTTGGCAGTTGTGCAATGTGTTGCCTCAGTTTGCACTGCAGTATATGACAAGTTTGTGAAATACTCCAACAAGCCCGTCTGGCACCAAAACAGGCCTGTCTCTGCCTCCCTCATGCTTCACTGAAAGGGTTTAGGTTATCCTGAGCTATCGTTGTAGTTATACTGCTGGAGGACAAACTGACCACTTTTCCTCACTTTCTTCTTCTACTACTCTCCAATTTGCTGATATCTCAAATGTTAACTTTATGTTTATTTTATTCAAATTCTTCAAAGAGTTATTGCAGACAGTGATGGCTGTTGGCAGGAACGATCTCCTGTAGCTGTTTGTATTACAGTGAATTTGAAGAAGCCTCTTACTGAAGACAATGTTTTTGTAAGACAGCCTCATGGAGAGGATGGTCAGGGTTGTCCATGATTTTCTTAATTTTATGTAAAATCCTTCTTTGCATCATCATCTCCACAGGTTCCACAGCTGCCCCCGACAGAAGCTACATCTGATTGGCTGTAATTCCCTCCTGATTTATTCCTGGAGGAAGGTCATTGGCTGAGCGACTGCTTGCTGTCCCTCTCCCGCTATTAATTTCTTAAGTTTAATTAACATAGAAAGTACTTCTGCATCAGTTCTTCTGTTTCTTTTCTGAGGTTGTGGCAGATGGACGCTCGTACTGAACCAGATTCTAGTTCTGCTGGAGGTTTGTTCCTGTTGAAGTTTTTTCTCTCCACTGTCACCACATGCATGCTTGGCATGAGCATGCATGAGTAGAGTCAGTGACTCAAGGCAAGTGAATGTTACAGTTTAGTGTCACATATCCCTCATCTCACAGGTTCGGCTTTCAGGAGACACCGTGAAACAGGAAGTTACATTAGAAGGTGGTGAATGGGATTGGTCAAAGTTTAGCTCAGCTGCAGTGATTGGTCAAAAAGAAGGAAATACAAAAAAAAAAAAAAACATTAAGATGATAGGTCAGATTTGCAGGAAAATTGCGAGGACTGCTGAAAACTTCAAGTCCGTGCCAAATTTGCAAATGATGAGGGAATTTGCATTAATAGCTGCAACTGCATCACGGCATCTCCCTGCAGGGACTGAAAAACATCATTACCTTCCGATTTTGAAGTCCAATTTAAACTTCAGCAAATCATCTTCCTCTAATTTACATGTTTAAATGCAGTTGCTGTCATGAAATTAGATACTTTAACACAGAAAGACTTACGCACCTGTAGTAAAATGCTGAGATTTTTAATAAAACAAACTGGACTCCAAAAAAATATGCATATATTGATAAGAACAAGAATAAAATGAAAACAGATAAAACTACTTCTAATGTTCAATCTTTGTGCCTCTGTGAAAGCACAGAAACAGTTCAAGTTTCTTTTTTAGGCTTACAATAATAGCTGCCATTAAATGCATCAAATCACACCATGACAGCTCTGTCTGCGTTAGCTTCTGAAACAGCAGCAACATCTGCAAAATATGTTTTCACTCTGACAAGGACTTAACATTGTTATATCAGGCCTGTCTCAGCAACCAGAAATTATCTGCCAAAGAAGAGCAACGGCTGAAACGCAAGAAGGAGCATATAGAGCCGATAACAGGAGGTGATATGAGTCGAAATCCGTTCAAAGTTGCATGATCTCGCTGACATGTAAGGAGAAAAAGAAGCATTGGGTGACATCAGCAATGAAAGTATTGCTAGCCTGTATTTCACTGAACATGAATGTGTTGCACAGAGGTAAGAACATCTTCAGATAGATTTCCCTGCCTTGAAGGTATTTAATGGAATCCTTGCCTTCACTTTGCAGCAGCAGCTCCATCAGATTCAGGTGATTCTGCAGCTGAATCCTGGCTGAGGCAGTCAGGTATTTACATGGCTTCTCCTCCAATAAGCTCAACCTGAACTGATGTTTCTCTTTGTTCACATGAAAAAAAAAAGGATTTAGAAGAGCAGAGCAACTCATGTTCTTCTTCTTTGTGTTTTTCATGCGCTATTTTGCATTTGATCTCTGAGGCTTGACACATTAACACATGTGGCTAAGTCTCAAGCACAAGGTATTTTTGAAGCACTTCATCTTTTTTCTCCACCCTAATTTGTAGAGAAACGCATGAAAGGAACTGTAGCGTTATTTTTACAGCAGCTGATGGGTAGTGAGCGCTGCAGAGGTGAAGACAAATGGCAGCATTGATTTTTAGCTTCACCAAATTAATGATGAAAGAAAGAAGTGCCGTCAGCAGCGTTTTACCTCGCATCACCTGTAATCTGCTCCCACTCACCGCGCTCCAACTGCAGAAGACGAGTTTTGTTCCTGTTTTTTTCATATTTCTTTTATAGATTATAAAGGTGTCAGCACATTTCACGTGCTATTTTTGATTCAACCAAACACACAAATACAAAAAAAAAAAAAAAAATCTAGTCCCGTTAGTCTTATTAAAGACTAACGGGAGGTAATAATCTGGTGGTTTGCACACTGTCTAATTAGAAGAGCAGACGAAAGAATTAGAAGAAAGAACAAAATTATCAATCAGTCTCTCCAGGATTTCACAACTGTTTTTGTGATTTTTTTTTTTTTTTTTTGCGATCAAAAGCACTGATTTTGTGCTAATTTAGAAATATTTGCAAAGAATATCCCAAGAAAACAGATTGGACACACAAATATTTTCATTCTTCAAAGGACTTAAACAGCTGGATTGTTCTTACTCACCATGTAAATCATGGACCATGACTGAGCGTAAGGTAAGCCTGAGGCAACGGTGTAGGAAATAAATTCTGCCACCTCCAGGTGGGAGTTACCAATCATTCGAAACCAATGATTTTGATCAATTTTGTGAAAAATTGGCAGTAAAAATATGATTATGTGTCTGTCCAAAAAAGCCAGGAATCTGATGATTCTTTGTTCATTTTCATGTAAATCACAAAAAACAGGAGGGAGGTATCGACGCAGTTTTTATGATTCTAGGTATAGATTGCACCTTGCATGGTCAACACAGTAACCATGGTGAATGGTGGCTGAGCCTAGTTGCTGGGTGCAAAGGCCCAGGCTTAGGCTTCTAGATTGAGTGGAAAGAAGAGTTGATTGGAAGTCAGTTCTTAGGAAGGGGTCTGATTGCAAAACTTTAACAATTTTCCATTATTTTAACGACATCCCAGAGAAAGTGCAGCAATGAGCATTGCTTCATCCAGCTGTAAAGATCATCTTTCTCCATCTTTCTCACTGGATATCAATCACTTCTACACTCTTTTCTTCATTACAAGATGTCAGCTGTTTGAAAAACCGTGGCCAGGAAGCAAAGTAACTGCACTCATGTTGCTAGAGTTACATTGTTCTGACCCCTGATTCCAGGGTTAGTACCAAAGCAGGAATCCTGGGAAAAAATACTATTGCTCCTTCTGAGCCTCTGGACTGGTCTTTGCCTCAAGCAGCAGGGTGTAAATATCCTGGTGTAATGCTGGTGAGTGACGGTGGGATGGAGTGGAGATGGATGGACTGGGGCATCGCCTGCAGTAACGTGAGCACAGTAACGTGGTGAAGAAAGAGCCTAGCCATCGATTTACGGGTCTGTCTGCATTTGGACTGTCAGTGATAGCCATAAAACATGTTACCATGAGATCCTGGTAAAAGAAGACCAACACAAGCTTTCTCTGCTCCACCTTGGAGTTAGGCTCGGTAGCCACAGCAACTGCCTGGGTTGCCGTTCAGGTGGAGGTGAGAGCAAGCTTTTTGCAGATTCTTTGTCTTTCCTTCAACAGTATTCCTTTCGTCTGCAGCGTCCGTTACAATTCCATGAACATGATCATGGAATTGCCAAGCCTCAAAATCTGTCTGCCTCTGGCATATTCAGATACATATCAGCCATCAGAGGATTTTGAGATTACATTCAAGGGGTGTCATTTTTGAACACAAGACAACAAGTTCTCCATTTCCTATTTACAAGCTAAAGACAAAAGTGGAATATCTAAAATTATTTTCTTGCCTATAACATATGATAAAGTCATTCATTGCTGGCTTTTGACTGCTGAATAGATTTTCACTGCTATTTTTGATGATTCATCTTTTGCTATGAGCTCCAGTTGTATGTGATTGGAAAGCCTCCTCCAAATCCCTCTTGTCTGTCGCTTCCTCCACAGATTCAGTGTCGGATTCGAGTCGAGACGCTGTCTGGGTCACTCCAGAATGATATCATTTTTTATAATCTGAATAAATTTGTTGATCATGTTAAGGGACTAAATCTTAATCTCTCTGGGATGACTTTAACTATATTAACACTTTGTTATTAATTATATATTAACATGATCTTACATTTTTTGCCTTATATCACAATATTTTTACCCATTTGAAATTTGCCACTGCTACTACGAGCTTTTAGAAGTGATGATGTTCATATGTGTGTATGCTTGACACCCTTTCACCACAGATGTTTTCTCCCTATGCCAGCTGGGAATATTGACCCTTTGCACATGACGTCACTGTCTTCAAAACCCCACCCACTATGTGCTCCTGTAAAGCCTAATTTCGCTTTTATTAAGTTAATGTCACAGTACAAATGGTCACAGAGTGCTGCTCGATTGGCTGCATAAGCAAACAAGGACAGAAAACAAACTTGTCATTTTACTGTGTAACATTTAATGAGGAAAGTTACAGCGGCGATGGACATCAGCCGTTACTCATAATGACGGTCGGCCCTCGGTGTAATCGCGGATTTACAGCCAACACTTTTTACAAAGTAAGAAGAGAAATGTTCATATACTTTAAAAGTAAGTATGATTAGAAAGAAACATTGCATTATGGAGAAGGTACACGGTTAACCATTAGTAACCATGGAAACAATGCCCCAGCCATGTAGCCTAGCATGTATGGAAAAAACTGGTTAGCATCTCATCTTTTGTATGGTTTTAATGCTGCTCCGGTCTAAGAGGAAACACTGTTTAGGACATAGTGAAAATAATCAGAAGGTGTGAATTCAGGCGGTAATTTGATCAACACGTCAGGAGGGAGGATATGAGTCGGTTTCTAAGCTAGCTGTTTTAAATCCCACCGTCTGTTAGCCCCAAACAGGTGTGGTAGGTTTACAGACAAATTAGCTCGACTTGAACAAGTAGAGGCCACAAATAAACTGGAAAAAGCAGCTTTGGGAAAATAATTTCAGTCGCTCTGTTCAATACTCCCATCCCTCACTTCCGACGTCCATCATGGCGCCTTGAAT
>NW_015113746.1:166387-192334 GCF_001443285.1 Poecilia latipinna
TTAAGTGACATAGTTGCAAAGGGTCAATAAGAAGCATAAAACAACAGACGGCAAAGAAAAGAGAAGGAGCATTACTCATGTTAATGTCACAGAACATAAATATGGATCTGATCTGACTGCAAACTGCAATAACATTTAAGTGACAATACTGGTATGTTCTGTCTGCAATTGAACACTGAGCATCACATCTACAAACAAGGTAGTGCAAAGTGCAAAAACATGTAAAGTACTCTAACACAGATACAAAGTTCTCTATTGCCAGATCGCTTCGAAACGGCCATCTCTGTCAATTAGCATCAGTCTGCATGATGACCTATGTACTTTCTGACAGTAAAGCCTTCCACCACTTCCATCTCTTGTTTCGTCTTTCACTAGAAAGCTCACAGAGGAGTAGGAGAAGGCACACATATTATGAAGAGCAAAAAAAAAAAAAACACCCTCACAGGAGGGCGAAGCACTGACAGCCCATTATAGTTCCTCTGAGACAGGGAATGGTTTACAGGCACTTAAAACTCTGGGGGAAGCACTCAGACACATGTACACACACACACACACACACACACACACACACAAATATGCAGCATATCTGTTTAGAAAAGTGTGGCGTGAGCCACCGCAGGCACTTTAATATATTTTCAATTCAGTTGTGACAACGGGACACCACTGTCTTATCTAGATGTTCAAACTATGCTACAGCTAGATTTCATGTAATGATACAACCATCACAAGTCCTTAAATCATTAGTGGGCATCATATCACTAATAACATTTCACTGAGTGCAAAAACACATATCAGCCTCTGAACGTCTGGAACAAGCAGCCTCACTGGAGAGCCGCCTACAGAAACAATGGATGAGCTTTAATGCATGTCTTTAAAAATGATATAATGTATAATTAAATGATTTAATGAACGAAATGCTGTGAAAGCTTTGGAATTTAATTGGATCAGAGTGGCATGATGATTGTGACATGCCCGGTACTTAGGGGAGGATGTAAGTTGACCAATAGTTTTGACGATTTCTTTTTTTGTCTAGTAGGCCATGGTATTTACTGCTAAATTTAGGGTTTATTTTGTTTACAGTGGTTCACAATAATGAATATAATTGGATGATTATTTTGAAAAGTGACACTCAGAGTCAGAGATTGCCCTACTTCCATTGTTGAAAACTATCGGCGTCATCATGCTAATTTACACTGCAGAAAAACGAAGCTACTTCATCACTGTCTGTAGAAACGCTTCATTACAGGGACATTATTTTATCACCACCTTATGAAAAAAAACTTAAATGGTCATTTTAACTGCTGACGATAACTACACTAATAACTAGTCCTGTAGGTTCCCTATATATTCTGTTAGTACCTTGTATGTACCTATTACCACTCCATTCAGCCACTTCATTTGCCCCAGAAGGCAGCCTCTAAGTACCCCATGGATGCCCTGTAAGGTCCTTGTATTTAGTCCAAAACTACCCCGAGAAATAACTTAAGTGCCACATAGATCTCTTGTAAGTACCTTGCAGGTACTATTTGCATAATTCCTAGAAAACAGTGGTAATATCTTCATAAGTAACCAATAGATACACTGTAGGAAGCATTTGACCAAGTCCCAATTCTAACAAAATACATTAACATTTATTACTTTGGAAACGTTTTTCATGATATTTTGTTTCTGGTTTATCAATGCAACAATAAGATAAAACATTAAGAGCTTCTTGGTTGTACTATAACATTCACTGTTATGTATTTTATGTATCAATTATTAATGTGCAGATTCTGAGTCCATGTGGTATTTCTTCATTCCTCCTTCTTCCTTTATTGTGATGGAAGGTTGAACTCAGACTAATTAAACAATAAAATTCAACCTAATAAAGCTCTAATGAAGAGACCTTATGATTAATCATTACTAACATAGAATTTTGAAGTCACAGAAGTGATCAAATAGAAGAGGAAAACAGAACTGCCAGGCAAATGAGAAAAGCATTTACTGCTACATCAACTCGGGAATAAATAAAAACCTGTCAGACACACAAGCACACGCATGCACGCACACACGCACACACACATTAGACAAACAGCCACAAACCACATCATTGTTCTTGCTTTCTTCACAGTCCATGAGACTCTCTTCTCCCTCACACATCTCCCCTTTTCTCTCTGTCACCTCACTTATTCATCTGTCTATTGCCCACCCACTGTACACACACACACATGCAGACTCAAAAGCATGCACACACACTCACTCCCCTATCTTCTCCTTCCGAGAGACAGGCAGGGAGTAAACACACAAAACACTGCGCCTCAGAGTGTGAATGTGTGTGTCTGCTTGCAGGTAAACATGGAGTGAACAGTGTGAAGTCATGACAGCAGAACAAGGACTGAGAGAATGAGAGAGGGCGGAATAGAGTCAGGAAACCCGAAACATTTGAGAGCACCTTGACAACGTTCAGCTGCAGCGACACACCAACGGTGGTGGGTTGGGGGGTGGGGTGTGTGTGGGGGGGAAGGGGGGGCTCCTGGATCCAGCAGGCAAATCTCCACATACAGAAAATAAAGTATAAAATGTCATCCCCATGAAGTGACAGAGTTACTGTTTTGAAAATAAAAAAAAGCCTCTTTCTAGCTTATTACATGAACAAAAAAAAAACACTTGATTGTGGTGTATGCCACCATGGCAACCTAATGTGAGCATAAAAGCCAATATGGTTTGTGATTATCGTGTTAATGGGTTTTCACTTTTCAAAAAATGGTCAGGATAAAAACTTGCAGTAAGTATATTGTGTTTACATGGAGTCATACTGATAGAGGAACAGGATGCAGGTGTTTAGTTCTGTTGCTGTATTACCGCCACCTTGTGGTTAGGCATGGATCAGCATGAACGTTTTACGGAATGGTAACCATAACTAACAAACTCACTGTTTGGTGATATTATATTTATACAAAAACTGAAATCTTTAGCATGATCAAAGTTATTTCACTGAAAACTGACAAAAACTTTTCCTACTCCTGCATGTTATGCACCATGTCATATATTTTGTGTTATTGCGGAATAGATATAAGAAAAAAAAAAGAAAGATTACATTTCCATATAGTGAGTAACTTTTCACTTTCATTTTTGTGTTTCTGCTCTTCATAGAGTAAAACATGGAGTACACCAAGTTGATGTTAGCTGGTTGATTAGTCAGGCTATCTGCTCAGGTAAGGAGGACAGCTGTTTGTTTAAAAGACATTGCTAGTAGCATCTTAACTGGATTTGATTGGTGGTGCTATTTTAGTTTACGTACTATCATTACGTTTATTTCCGTTCAATAGTAATGCAAATTTTGAGTGAACTTTTAAAAACTTTAAAAAAAGGGAAAACACAAATTATTCTTGTTTGCATCAATTTTTTGAATCAACTGGCTTGAAACAAATCAACCAGACTATGTACAGCAAAATTTTATCCCATGTTGATGCTGTGTGTTTGTACTAAACATGAGTTTGAAAACTAGGATGGATCACACATCTCAGAAAAATGGAGAGAGTCCTCCTGCCTGTGCTGAAGGCTCAGATGTTTTCTGAGTTCCATGCCTCTGGTACGGCACAGAACCAAGAGTGGATGGGAGCATTTTATTGCGTCAGAACTTATTTGGTAAATGTGTTTCCATCTCTCCTTTAGTGCATTGGATCTTCATATGAAAAGTCAAAAATCACCTCAAGCAAGCGTAAAGGAAGTTATTTCTGACTTCCACCTTTATTTTGCCCATAAGGAACATTTAGGTTTTGTGAATCATTGTCACAAAACTTTTTATTTTTCTTCTGATTCTGATCTTTCGTTGGTCTGGTATAAATATTAGGTTATGAAAAAACTGGCCAAACAACTGTTGAAAGCATTACTGCGTTGTGATAAGTCAATCCTAACACGTTTTATGCTGGATCCAGGTCTGTTCTGATGTAACTAACACAGGTGAAAAATAGAATATTTGCAAAACTCTGAGAATCAATTAAGACTGAGCAAGGACAACCAGATGAATAAGAAAAAAAACTGAAACAGTCTGAAAACTATTTTGAGAAAGAATTAGTCATCACTGAGAAAATGCAGGAAAAAGCTTTGTATTCCCATCGGAACAGGTTTACATTAAAACAGTCGCTTTTCAAGATGTTTTTTTTCCCAAAACTGTGGTGAAGTTCTCTCTGTTTTATGATGAGGAATAATTTCAAACAGGAAGTCCTGTTCAGTTAAATAATCTAATAATGAGCCCATCATGCTTATTATTAAAAGGACCGAAAGAGAGTCATATTTCTGTCTGAGAACAGCAGACAGTGATGATTTTTTTTAAAACTGGGATTCAATATGCCATTAAAAATCTTATTGATTTGCTGGCTTTAAATCCTCAGTCAGGCTGATGCAGAGCGAGGAGAGTCTGACTGAAAAACCCGGCCACCTTTGTTCTCGAACCAGGATTTGGAGTCGGGGGATTTGCGTCTGAAGCTAAACTCTGGCGTATGAAAAACTAGCAATTTAGGAAGATTGCCGTGAGCCGGGACTAAAACCCACATTCTCATTCAGTTCCCCATCGTGAGACAGGAAGGGGCAAAACTCAAACTTTTTCACTTATTTTCCACTACATTCTAGAGTCTGGATTGTATTTTATTTATTTATTTTAGATATTTTAGCAAGAATTTTACATGTTCTAAATGGTTGCTTTTTTTTAGTGAACCCTATAACAAATTGATGAAATACTGAATTCAGATTAATTCCTTTCATTCAATACCTGCAATAACAAAGTTAAATCGAACACAACACAAATGAAGAGACTCTCTTGTTTGTTTCCAACAAAAATAGTAAAGAGTCAGACAAGTGGTCAAATGGAAAAGAAAAACTGTCGGACAAATGAGGAGAAAAACATTTACTGCTACATCAACCCATGAGTAAACACACACACACACACACACACACACACACACACACACACACACACACGTTTTAACCACAACCCACATTATATTTAATGCCTCTTTCACAGTCCACAAGGCAATTTTCCCTTGTCTCTCTTTTTTCTGTCGCCTCTATTTTCATCTGTCTGTAGTTTACCTATTTATGCACATACTCGTCACACTAATCAATAAACTTTTCCAGTTTGACAACACGCCTTAAACACATCAGGAACTACATGGATGACAACGCCATTTAGTAAAATACGTTACATATAGAATGAATATGGACGGAAATACTATTATATCCCCGGGTTAATGTAGCTTAGCGGTTTATAGAATATCATTAGTCTGAACCACTGTGAGGTTTTAGAGACTGGAGCTTTGAGTCCAACAACCATACACATCCTCCACCTGGGAATTTAGAAAGGTCAGTTAACTTAAAGGGAAAGCAAACCCACACCCTTGATGAATTTAGAAAAAAACAAATCCACCAACTTTAGTATTGACAAAAGAGGCACTGTTGTCAAATTATCCATTTTGTCTGTATATGTAGTTACTTTTTTTGTTTTTTACCTTTCATAAAAAAACAACAAAAAAAGTGATAAATCTTGCGACATTTATTCTTGTGTTGTTTGAAACTTTCCAATTTGTGTCCACATTGCAAATACATGACATTTCTGAAGTGGGTAACCCTATGGATCAACACCCGCCACTGTCGCGCTCACTCTTCCAGCTCCTGACTCACCACTGGGTGGCGCCGTATGTCTGAGTGACATGGTTTTATACTGAAGTTATACCATCGTTACCACTACAGCCAATAGGAAGATGAAACTTCCTAGACACGATCTGACCTAAGGAGACCAGCAATCAGACGGTTTCAGGCAAAAATATTGCAGAACAAATTTACATGAAAATGTCAAACTTTACAAAGAGACATAAAGATAAAACCCAACAGAGGACTCTGGATCAGTCAGAGGGGTTTTGTGATTTGGACTTCCACTTCTCAGGACCAGTAGACACACCAAAACTGTGATTTTCTAATCCCCCAGAATAACAATATATTTAGTGTTTAAACTGTCCAACAGTTTGACAAAGTGAGCGTTTGTTACACTGGCTCTAAATTACACTGTCACCAATACAAGAAAAATAGATTCATTGACCCTCAAATACTGCAGTTTACGTCAAGTAGATGGACTAAACTTGGGCTTTTCTAGTGTTCTCTAACACTTAAAATGGTTTGAACTTCACCCTGTAGGAATATAGATGACAACACACACATTTTACACTCTGACCAAGACTTTGACAGGAAGGCTTCATCATGGCATTAGAAATTTTCAGCAACACGCAATGTTTCTGACTATGGAGTTGTTAAAGAAAACTATTTAGATGAATGTCAATACATCTCAAACACTGATATTCTAAAGTCCTTCCGTTGGATCCCTGGAGCTCAGAGAATATACTTATAAATCACTGAACGTCTTACCACCACAAGACATTAAAGATCTGTTGTTGTTGTTTAAACCTTCCAGAACCTCTCAGGTCTTCTGGTTCTGGTTCTGCTCTGCATCCCCAGAACCAGAACCAAACATGGAGAAGCAGCATTCAGCTTCTTTAAATCTAGACTAAAACCCAGTTGTTTAGAGTTGCCTTTGAACCATAATAAATGAAACACTAACCAACATTTTGATGTGTAATGACAACACCCGGAAAAACCTAATGTTTCCATTGTTGCTTTTTGTGTTTTTATGATGTAAGGCATTTTGAACAGCTTTGTTGGTGAAATTTACTATACAAATAAACTTGATTGATTGATTGATTTTTGTTTAAACTCAGGAGGCTTTTGATGTAAACACATTGTTGTCTGCTCACTTTGTAGAAGGACAACATGTTAGTAGGCCTTGGATTAGACTGTAGTTACATGGATCCATTATCTAGCTGTGTTGGAACTGTCTCTCCCTGAAATGTAAGAAAAAAACCCCAAACATCTGGGCTTGAAATAATAATTGCTTTTCAGCCTTGAAAGTATAATGTGCAACAAAAACACATTTACTAAGCTCCTTTGTAATCTGCGCCTGACATGAGGCGACTTCTGTCATACCCTCGATGGATGAAGTTAATAATATTTTCTACATGGTACCAATTCACAGCAGCCTTTCTTACAGAACGGTTCATTACTCTGTCCTTTTGTTAACCAGAAACATACATTTGCTTTCAAAACATCACCATTACAGAAAAAATACTGAGCCAAAATGGCCACCAGATTCTTTTGTTTTTCCTTTACCATAAATCCCCAGCAACTTTGAGTTTCTACAAACTTTTTAGGGTTTCAAAGTGGAAGTTTTGATATAAAACCTTTTTTTTTTTTTTTTTTTAGTTTTACAATAGGCTATCATGTTATTTTCTCCAGGTATTAATAAATACCTGGAGTGTTGCCTTGAAGTATTTTTGAGAAATCCTTGAATTTCCATGGCAACCACACAGGGTGCCTAAACTCCTGCTCATAATGCACTGTCTATTTCCCCGAAGCTCTGCTGTGGAGTTGTAGTCTGCAGCATCTCCCCCACTCAGCTCCTCCAGACTAGTGGCAGCAGCTACTAGCAAACACTTGGTGGAATTGTGTGACTACTAAACTCATCCTACGAGTAAACACTCCTACAGGATCAATGGATGGCATTGAGAAGCATTGTTGTGATAACATGCTGAACCTGAAGTGTCAGAAAAGAGGCAGAGACCAGTTTCAAAACATACAATTCAGTTAGTCATATAATATGTTATATAATCCTAGTTTTAAGTTATGTTTGATATACACAGCACTTTCATAAAAACTGTTTTTTAGCTGACCTATAAATGGCACTATGTGCCTGGAAATTACATAATACTTCTTCAGCAAACAAATTATAAAAACACCTATGAAGACTTAAGACGATGGGATTTTGTCCTTGACCAGTAATTGGAAGCCTTTATTTACAGATATGGTTTGTTTAGCTGAGAAATACTGTTTTAAAATAACAAAATAAACGGAGACATCAAGTGAATGGAAAGGAATTTGTGTGTTTACCTCTGCATGCTTTTATCGGTGTTTGGACCTTTAGATTGATGTATAACTGTGTGTCAGAGGATTCATAGAGTCATCACCACAGAACCAACAGCCTCACAGTCACTTCCCCAGGTAGAGAGAAGCAGCTCCTGGACTTCCAGAGAGGAACTAGAGAAGATGGAACCTGGAGCAGAAACCCAAGCTGGTTCTGAAAAAGCAAACTGGCCCAAACGTAGGCACTCTCTTGCTCTGCTCTATGATTATAGCAGTTGTAGATGGAAATTGAAGGGCCCTGTTTATGCTCTCTTCAAAAACTTTTTCCCTACATTTAAGACAAGTATTCAGCTGATGTCTGCCATTTGCAAAGTAGCCAAATATGGAGAAGCATTTAATTCCCATCCGCAAACAACAGTGATGGACGATGAAGCTGCTTGTCTTAGCCGAGGGTCCATTTCTGTTTCATTAACCTGCTGGTAAAGACGATTGTTGTGTTCAAGTTGTGCTAGAAGGAGTTAGCCTATTAGCACAGCTTTCAATCTTAAGATGGCATCTCAGTGCTAAACATGTAGCAGCAGCACAGACGTCCCCAACACTAATATCAGCATCAACAGTCCACATCTCTAAAGAAGATCCATGAATGATCAGGAGTTCCTGAAACATTTTCTAGTTGGATTGGTATAATAGCACTTTTTATGGATGAACAACCTGAGTAACAGATTAAAAACAAAAAATATAGACATCATATGTCTGCTTATTCAATAATTTACCAGCATTAAAAGGTTTTTTGCATTTCAATCTCACTCAATTGAAATGCCAGTGACAATAATTTATTACAAATATAACGGAGTCCCACCACTAATTTTTATATAATAGTCTTATCGAATTTATTTAGCCATAAGATCCCTGAAAAATAAAATTTACTCCTTTAGTTTGATTGTGGGCAGAAAAACTGAAAAAAAAAAAAAAAAAAAAAAAGACACTGATAAAAACTTTTACTGAATTATACAATTTAATTGCCTGGCACATTCAATGCCGATCTGAATAGTTTCCTGCAATTCATTCACACAAGGATTCTCTGGATCCACAGATCCAGACAATCAGTTTGGGATAGTCGATGTTTCTGTGTCTTTGTTCTTTAAAATGGAACGAAGGGGGAAACAATTGTTCAATTGTCACTCCCCGCGCCTCCTCAGAAATGCAACAACCTCTCAGTGAAAAACTAAAAGCTAAACTTCTGCGCCACAACCCGGGCACGATCGCATTGAGGTTTCATAAACAAGAGTTCAGTCAGGAACTGGTTCAAGATGCGACGTTTTGCACCACATTTTCATTTCGTTGCCTGTGGCCATCGCTGAAAAATGTGACGGTTAAAAGTGGGACTCGAACAAAAAAAACAAAAAACAACTGATGTTTGTTAATGCTCTGCAGTCTGATGGAGCGTGTTTCATGTCTCGGCTCGCTCTCTCCCAATATCCTGGAGCAACTGTTGGAAACCCCCTAGACCCCCGTCAGCGCAGTCACTGATTCCAACAACCCATGCCACCAGGCTCCCATTTTCATACCATCGACCCAGATAAGAGTGAGTGAAGACTATTGTTTGGAACAGCGGTCTGTGTAATTTCACCATTAGTCTCAATCAAAGGCAACAAGCCTTCGGGCGTCTGTGGTGTGTACATGTCTGTGCTGCTGGACCTCGTAGTCTCTAGAAGGGAGTAATAAGACACCCGCACCACAACCCTGGGGCCTTAGAGCTGAAGGAAAAGAAGATGAAAAGAAAAGCGAGCAAGAAATAGACACACGAATTAAAAGGAAGGAAAGAAAGAAAAGGGAGAGAGGAAGAAAGAAGAGCTGAGGGATAAGAAGTTAAACACAAAGTGCGGAAGCACGCAGAGGAAACTGAGTGAGCTCATGCAAAGAAATGGCAAGAAAATCTGAAATGGAGCATCTTAAAACCATTAGATTCACACGGTTGTGTCACGATACACACACACGCGCATGTGCGCGCAC
Organism: Poecilia latipinna; assembly: GCF_001443285.1. Classification (NCBI taxonomy): domain Eukaryota; kingdom Metazoa; phylum Chordata; class Actinopteri; order Cyprinodontiformes; family Poeciliidae; genus Poecilia; species Poecilia latipinna. Next base: position 176,345 of record NW_015113746.1, read on the forward strand.
ACAGCAGTGAGGGTGGCTTCCAGGCATTTTGGCTTCTTAGAGTTGCAGGATTGTGTGTCTCCCGTTTCTCTAACCAGTGCACCATGCAGCCCTAATCTGTTATAGGCCTCGGCTTATAAGCTCTCGCAGCAAAAGCATAATGCACAAAACATTTCCCTCTGGCTAAGTGCTATGTAGGTCCTTGGGGAAATCCAGATGGGTTTGCGTGCATTCACCAGGCACGTGCAGACATTCACTCCAGTGAACAATGAGGCGGGACGGGCGAAGCTAACGCGACCTGCGGGCGTTTAGCCGCTCCTTGGGTGTTCGGCAGCGGCGGGGATATGATTTAATAAAAGGGATTTGGGAGACGGCAGCGGGACGGCGGCAGGAAGACGGAGGGAGAAACGTGGACAGGAGAGGAAAGAGCAAAGACAAACACACAGCCAGTGAGGATGATGATGCTGATGAGTGCAGTTATTATAATTATCCCACTGCTGGTAGCAATAGGCATCTCAATGTTGACTTGAAGATTTCTGAAAATTGCCATGATAATGACAATGACGCTGATGATGATTGTGATTTTGCCCATAATTGAGGTGACAATAGTAAATCCACATGAGAACAACAGTTTGTCTGACAATAATAACATGAGCTAAGAGTTAATTTGTAATTTTCCCACAGTGCCAAACACACATAATAATTTCCATTTTCTAAACTCAGAGCTGCGATATGTAACTTTTATTTTGACCAAATTCATCCCCAGAGAATAGTAAAAGTTTAGATATCTTTCTGATTTTCTCTTTGTAAAGTTGGGCCCTGATTCAATGTGACAAAAAAGTTCAAATAAAAACAAAAATTGTGAACCATCAGAAACAGTGGAACTCAGATTAGGGAAAAGTGTGCCACATGTAGACAGTTCCCAGTAAATCCACTTCATTTTGTTTAGGAAAGGATTTTGAGAAAATGTGTTGGAGAGAGTGTCAGTAATTTGGAGGATTAGAATCCAATATGTTCCTGTCCACAAGCCCAAAGGCTGATGGAAAGTCTGTCTTGCTGAGCTGAGAGGAGTGATTGCCGAAGAAGATGAAATGACATGCTGATTGAATCTCTTGGTGGCAGCCTTCTGAAAACACTCACTAATTCTGCTCCTTCCAGAGCATTTTTTGTTCTAAAACATGGCAAGTTTTAGAACTTGTCATTCGTCCATCCAAACTTCAAAATAAACTCTTCAGTCTCTGTAATATGTTACATGTAAAGGTGTAGTATGTAACTTTAATAAAAAAATAAGTTTTTTGTACATATTTGTTGAAACTATTGCCATGTTATGACAATTTAACATGAGCCAAATAATCTGTGAATAACTTGAGCTCCTCACCTCATCTGAAGAAATGGACAGCTACTGGTCAAAATCAATCAACCAGAGTCTTAACGTTGTCAATCAAACACAGGAACGTGCTGCTCAATGTTCTGATGGCAGAGAAACAACTCACTGTTACAGGAAAATTGTTTATCCACCGTCATCTGCGGCCATGCTAGCTAGCATTAGCATTCACAACAGACTCTGCTGATGGGCTGAAACAGTATCGTAACTGAGAGCAAGGGGACAGGAGGTATCATTAAGACCCGCCTCCCGGCTCTGATTGGTTGTTTCTATTTAGCAGTTGGAGAAGTAAGAATATTTTGATTTATTTCTCCATAGCTTTTCTATGTCATACAGTACTGTCACAACATAGTGACAGTTTAAAGCAAAAGTACTGGTACTGATATCAATTCTTGCAAAGTACCTAAAACAATAAGTTTTATGAAATATTTTGTTATCCATAAAGTCTCATCACTTAGGTTCTCCCTTTAGATATCAACATATGTTGAGATTTACAGTAATTGGTTCTTTTTGCATCAGAATATTGCATTTTAAATTTACTGTTAAACAAGTAAAAAGTAAAAATTAAAAAAAATCCACCCCTCCAAAGAATGGAAGAAAACTTTGAAATGCTGAACAAAGGTGCAACAAAACAAAATGTGTACCTCTTGCTCCACAAGAGGCTTTAGACATTGGTGACAAAGCAGGACAACGTCCCATTCATAATGCCATCAGTGACCAATAAACAGCAAAGACTGTCATCAATAACAATCATTTCACACCATCTACATGCCAACTGGTTTCTGGGAGCTACGCCAAGAAAAAGCCTCATTTGTCTACCACCACAAAGGTAGATGCATGAAGTTGGCTAAGCTGCTCAGTTGGGAAATTAATTGAAGACATCTGCTTTGGTTGGACCTGACAAATACTAAACCTTACAGAAATAAAAGCTCCAGGCGGAATTAGTGCGAAATCCAGGGTCAATGTGTCCAAAAATGTGACGGCAGAAGATTTGTGATACAATGGACCAAGTAACCTTGTTAGTGATGTTTGATGAACTTTTTAAAATACCAATGTTTCAAAATTTAAAAGGACTCTACCAGTAAACAATAAATAGATTATAATTTGGTCTTTCAGCTAGAATTGAAACAAACAGTTGTTTGCCAGAAACAAAATTAACCTTTTTCCATGACCATAAGTTTGAATTTACAATTTCTTTTCTTCATTTCTCTTCTTTGTTTTTACTTCAAATTTATTATTATTGTTGGGTTATGGTTATTCAACCCATAACCCAATAATCCAAAACTAAAACTTCTAATCATCAAGACGAGCATCTTGCTAAATGTGCAAAAACCTTTTGCGTTACTTGAACCCCGGGCTCCCACGCAGGTGTCACAGTTTGAGGCTAATTAGACCTCTGATTAAATGAAAGCTGGCTGGTGCTGCGCTATGAATTAAGTGATGTCACTAAACTACACGAGCTAATCAGAATCACAACCACCGAAGGACGAGCAAGGAGGTTGTCAAATAAAAAGCCAATTTGCACCCACACACACTTCAGAGGCCACATCAGAGATCTTGAGGGAAAACACACCTGTGAAGGCAAAGCACAACCGAGCCAAGACGTGGAATTCCTACCATCATTCTGGTGCTAAATTAAGTTTTCTGCTTGTTAGCTCGTATTTAGTTTATTTTTAAAGAACATGTTAAATGCCACAGACTGCTAACTAAAATAGCCCACTCAGTGCACTGCACTTCAGGGGGTGTCATTATCTGAGTCCTCTGAATCTGCCCGGCTACGAGAAGTTTCAGAGTTCATTGGGGCTATGATTAAAGGATTCACGCTCCAGTGTACTTGTTTAATCAGATTTTAATAAACTGATTTGCATAACCATCAAAACACCCACTTGGTAATTACCATGTGGTAAACATGATAATTACCTCAAGATGCTTCAACAGATTGATCAAACTTACTAGTGAGCTTATTATTCCTGTTTTAATCTGCTGATGAGCTCATATCTTGTTTCCTGACATATCAAAGAAGAAATTACCTGTACGTTTCCCTCCCTAAATGTTAATTGGATGTACACCTACAAATATGACAAACAATCCAGATCGCTTGGTTTTTGTATCCATGGCTACGGTCACACTGCAGGCAAATGCGACCCAAATACGACTTTTTCTCCGAAGTCTTATTCCGATCTTTTCACTGCAAAAAAAGTCCGATCAGTGGCACTACATCAAACTGAACGGTCATGTGGCATTTTACCTGATTTTTATGTCACCGATGGGAGACGACGTGCATCATAATTCTTCACCAGATGAAGCCAGACGATGCCATAGTGACTGTTGCCCATCCAAACAGACTTCTCTAGAGAAGTTTCAGTCAATGCTCCACAAGAGGCTGCTACTGTTAGCTGGACTGTTTTTAAACTATCAGATTATTTCATCTTGTTGTGATCTTGTGACATTACTGTCAGTTCCTGTTGCTCAACAACTTCAAAATCAATCCATAGAAAGCAGCGTCCATTATTAGAGCCTGCTTTTACTGCAGAGCGCTGCTGTGTGACGTCTACCGTCTTCTCATGCGGGTCACCACGGGGTCGTAAACCATCGTTTAACTTGTAAATTGTACTCAAATAAAAGTAGCACTGCTTCAATATATTTTACTCACGTAAAAGTAAAAAGAAGAATTTACTAAGAGTAAAAAAAATATTGGGTAAAAAGTCAACTCAAGCACTGAGTAATAGATCAAAGTATCAATCATTTAACATTTTAAAATTACATAATCATACGGACCAAACTATAAAGTTAGGTGGACATTTTAGTATTTTAAGGACCAAAATGACAATAATTCATATTGTTATAATTCATTTTGTCATAATTGAATGACAAAAAAGTATTATGATGAATACTGTCATAATTGAATTGTTATGAGTAACAAATAAAAATCAGGCAAAGGAAAAATTTTCCTTATCAGTTTCTTTCAAAATAAAAGTTATGAAACTTTAACAAAAACTGCAGGTGTGTGTCTGTGTCTGGTGAATTTTTGGTTAAGACAGTTTTGTTCTTCATTCAGTGAAGTTAGTTACAATGGACAGAGAATCCAGACATTTTACTTAAGTAAGAGTAGAGATACTTCACAATAAAATTACTGAAGTAAAAGTAAAAGTACTGCATAGTAAAAAATACTCCTAAAAGTTTTTTTTTCCCAAGTAAAAAAATAACTTTCAAGAGTTTGATGAAAGGATATATTACATTTATTTAAGTATATATAAGTTACTTGGATAACTTACTTTTATCCTCTCTATTCTGGACAAGACAAAGCTACATCAACAGATTAGCATCCTTGTGCTGAACTTCCATTGTTCTGTCAGAGATGCCTAAATTCTTTATGGGTTGAGTTCAACAAGATGTCAGAAACATCCCTCACATATTGTGGTCCATATGACTTCAGTGTCACACAGTTGCTGCACTTTGGTTATGTGAGTCTTCTCCCAAAGGTCGACTCATTATGGATGATGTTTATGGTGCAAGATGGCTACACTGTCTTGTTCCTGCTAAACTCTGACTGACATCTTAATGCTGCATCTGAAGTTGGAGCTCGGTGGATCAGGAAGTGTTTCCCCGCCGTGTCATTGGGCCAGTGTGAATGCTCGCCTCAGTTTCAAATTAACAGCTGACAGGAGTGGGACCCGCTGTGGTCCTCTGCTGCTGTAGCTCATCTGCTTCAAAGTTTAATGTGCTGCACATTCAGAAGTAGCATTCCACATACCTCAGCCGTGACCCATGATTTTTTTTAGCTTTTTATTGGCTTTCTGTTGTCTCTGCTGTGCATTCTCAGCACGCAAAAAACAAACAAAAAAAACTGGATATTTACTTCTTTTTTTTTTTTAATTTCTCACTATTAACAATCTACTGTTAGAGGCTTAAATGCATCTCTGCCTTGTGACTGGCTGTTACCGGGAGGCAAATAAACGGGTGAACCCAGTAACGTGTCGTTGAATGTGAACATCCTCGTGTTAAGTTTTCACAGAGTGCCACAGTGTCAGCTTTTAAGTTTAAATGTGCAAAGTTGGTGTAAAATTAGGTTAAGGTTAAGTTAACTGCATGAAACTGCGTGTGCGTGCGTGTGTGTGTGTGTGTGTGTGTGTGCGTGCATGGGCATGTGTATGTGTGTATCAATGTGTGTGTGCTTGAGCTAGAAGGAAGAAGGGGGCTATAATTGTAACTGCAGCACATGAGAGGACATGCTGACTCTACTTGTTACAAAGTTGAAATGAGCTAGAAGAAAGTTTAGATGGAACCGTCTTTCACAGTGTGGCTGTGTAGGTGTGTAGGTGTGTGTGTGTGTGTGTGTGTGTGTGTGTGTGTGTGTGTGTGTGTGTGTGTTTTTCGTATTTGTAGCAGCATTTCAGTTTAATTTGCCCAAATGCACTGGAAAATGATCCAAAAATAAGATCTGCTCTTCTACGCTCACTTTCTAAAGAGCAAACGAATGTTGCTACACGTTGCTGTGCTGCTGGGAAATTATTATAATTCACTCCAGTATGTTTCAGCCGTGTTCAAAAATCCAAATCTAATTGCATAAATTATTTTATAAAGACCGTCTATATTTCAAAGTTCAGTATTACATTTTTTTTAGATTCATGAAAGTTGTGGCAAAAAAAATCGATATGTTCCAAAAACCTTTAGACCTTTGATGAACAGTTGAAACCAGAAGTTTGATAAATAAGCTTTAGGTCAGGTAGAATCACTAAAATTATTTATTTTTCAATTACTTCAAAATCAGATGTTTACATACATTTCCTCAGGGTTTGGCAGAATCGCCTTCGAATTGTATGACTTGGGTCAAACTTTTTGGGTTTCTTTCTACAAGAGCAAAATCTGTTCATCTCCTAAACACAGAACCCGTCTCTTCCTGAGCAGCATGATGGTTGTACACTCCCATCATGTCTGCTCTCACATTTATTTAAATAGATGAACGCTCCACCTTTAGTTATCAGTAAATTGTTCCCAAACATGAACCAGACTTGTGCAGCGCCGCAGTTCTCTTCCTCATATATTAGTGGATTTCTATAGAGCCCGTCTGGTGACATGGCAGAAAAAATAAAGAAAACTGAGGTTACGTGTTATAATTAGGTAATTCTCATGAAATAAGTTGTTCATATTAAATATTAAGTCATGGCCACATTTCTGTTTTCCTGCTCCATGGATTTCTTTCGGCTTTCCCATTGTGCCAAACTAGAAAGCAGTGTGTTTTAGTTGAAATACATCCACAGGAGTAAAGTCCAACTAAATCAAGTGTCAGTTGAACCTATGAGAAGTTTTCAAAGCTGTGACATCATCGTTTGGGCTTTTTGTCATAGTTTTGAAAGATAAAGTAATTATTCTGTATGAAAGTTTCACATTTTGAAGACGATTGTCTCCACTTAGTGCAATATGCGCATAACGCTCCACACCAGTCGCAGCTTCATCAACACGTCATAATCTGCATCAGATTCTGCTGCTTGATATGTTTCTCAGACAGGTCAGATAAAGAAGGATTCTAAAGTCCCTGTTTGGACTTTTAATGCGGTTTACTTTTGTGTCATGATTGTTCGGGGTGATCACAGGTTCTGACCGGCCCTGAAAGGTGATGAGAGCCTTTCATCAGTCATCTTCATCCTCCAATTGCAGCCGTTCAATTGATTGAGAGTTGTGGCGAAAGCGTGTAGCTCATGACACTAAAGTTTGGTCTGAAACAAGGCATTAAGATATAAAAATGGTAGTACTGTCTGTAATGCTTTTGTTTACTGATACCCATCAGGATAAAAAGATGCTGAAACACTATAGCTATCAACGCGTCAGTTGGTTTATGATGCCTTTAGCAGTGTAACTGAGGCGTTATACACTCTTGGTTTTTGGACGGCGCTCCTTCACCCTCATTGATCTTTTTACATAACTGGAGCTTCCTCCTAACTGATTGAATGTTCTTAGTAATTTTCTCTCAAAGTTGTTTTCCTTTTGTTTTTTGGCTCCTTTTTTTTTTGTGCTTAATCCCCATCGACAGCTGTCCTGAGCTCAGTGAACCTCGGCTCTTAGGTCTATTGTTTCTTGCTCAGCACTTTTCTCATTGAATTTTCTGTCTTTGTGATCATTATTCAATCTGTGTTACACTTTTACTGGCAATTTCCTCTGTGAATGGCTGCACCGAGTAGAGCAGAAAATTGTGCAACTATTCAGTAAAAAGAACATAATTTGTGGTAAGCCGTGCCCTATGACAGCGATCATTCAGTTTTACTATTCGAATCAAATACTTGACAGGACATGTATTGTTTCTTTTCCCAGAAGGCTCTTGGGTAGAACTTGAATGTTAAACAGGAAGGGAGAAATTTCTTACTGAAGTGAACTGAAGATGTCACAGGGAAAAAATGTAATAAAATCGAACTGTCTTAAATTGACATTCAGATACCACTCAATGGAATAAGCACACAAAGCTGTGAAATCAGCTCTATTTTACACAAAAGACAGTTCTAACCATTCACTGTTTAACATAGAATTTCCAATATATGTGTAAAAGTGTACTGGATCCTATTACCACTTAAGACAAATAGAAGACATGAAAATAATATAAAATATGAAGAAAGGTTTAGTTTTGTGAACACTAGTTATGACCATGTTGATCAGTGTACCAAAAAATATTTGGATACAAACTAGAATTCATGTGGTAGAATAAACTATAATTAATGAGATCTGTAAATTTGGAAAAAAAACAAACTGTGTGATGTGTTACTACAACCACTTTTCCACTAATCAAAATTCATGGTTCTATATCAAAACATGATCTATATTTATCTATGTTGTGTACCATTCTGCCATAGTGTTCACTATATTTACTGTCAGTGTTTTGATAGTGAATAAGTTTGGCTTTCAGAGCAATATGCCTGCTTATGAGGCTCGAGTTGTTTCCATGATAGATTTCTACAAAGGGTTTTTTTTTTGCCATCATAATAAAAACCTCAACTTTTTTTCACACATCCAGCGAGGTGCTGGCATTTTTACTGTTACGACCAAATTATATTCTCTACATTCTCATTTAAACGAGAACATATTTTGATGATAATGAGACATAAAGATAAAACTATGAGCAGTTTTATCTGTCGTTAAAGTGAAAAAAAATTACAGCCTCCTCAACATTGTTCCTAACGTGCAATGGCTGCTTTCTCTGCTGAAGCCATGTTTGTCACTGCAGCAATCAACACAGCTGACTACACCATATCACCGAAGTGACTGTTGTTCTGGGTCGGACTCTTTGGTACAGTACTGAACTGGTTCCGGTCTTACTTAAAGAACAGGGACTTTTTAGGTTTAGTGACCTGAACCTTCAGAGATGCATAAATACAAAGTCGGCCTTCCATCACCTTTCATTGAAGTACTAATGTCCCAACAAGATCTTGAAAACCTCATCCATGTGTTTATTGTTAGTCAAATTGATTACTGTAACATTTTCATAAGTACTCCTCAAAAAGAAAAATATAGCAGCTGATCCAGAACGCTGCTGCTGGCGTTCTCACTAAAACCAGGAAGATAGAACAAATCACCCCAGTTTTAAAGTCCTTCCACTGGCTCCAGAGAATAGACTTTAAAATACTGTTAGTCTGTAAATCACTGAATGGCTTATCACCACAATGCATTAAAGATCTATTTTTGTAATGTAATATTTTTTTTTCTATTATATTTACATTATGTGATATACTTTGAACGGCCTTGTTCCTTAAATGTGTTAAACAAACAAAGCTGACCCGTGAAACAAGAAAAATGTTGGTTCATCTTGTTCTTGCAATTCTGCAATTGCAAGCCAGACAGCAAGGTCTGTTTTATAAGTTATTTGTTTGCTCATCGTCAGATCTGGGCAGGTTTCAGACATTTATCCAGAATGCAATCCAAACGTTCATTTGTAGTACAGAGAATGTGGATTATATTGTATAACCTCAGAGACTCACTGAATGTTTAACCTGTCCTTCTTTTACTTTGACTGTGTGTTTTGTGTGTGCTGGCTAATTTAGCTGTTTGCTGTTTCCTAGTTTTACAGTTTTAGGGGTCTGATGTTTTTTTTATGTGTATTTATACCAACAGGGGAAGCTGTTGTACGTACATCGACAACAAAGTATTGCATATGTTTCATACGACACCAATATGGTGTATGCAATCCAAACATGTATGACTCCCATGAAAAAAAAGACAAGTGACTTTATCGCCAGGTCTGTTTTCAGATGTCACTTGTGCATCAGATTTACGGGGATACCAGAAAAGTTTGAATACCAAGGTTCCAGCTTGGGACTTTTATATGGGGAAAAAAATAAAAATAAAAACACCAACAAAAAACTAAATTACATGTTAAAATGTATTTAATTCATTAATTGAAATTAACACGTTAAAGCCACAGACCTAAAAGAAATTCTACAATCAATCCAAACTGGTTATTTTTGGATTGGATAGGCTTTCTAATCTGCCACATTTCACAATAGTCAATTGACCCAAAAGGCTTTAGACTCAAAATAAATAGCAATAATGTATATTTTTAATGTTTTAAGGGAATGATGTTTAAAACATTAATAAAATGTTTACAGAAGGAAGGAATGAACTGCCAATGAGAAGCTATGAACAAGAAATCAGTAGGAAATGATGTGTCCTTTCTCTCCTGTTCAGAATAAGACAAACAGAATTAATTGGTCTCTGGCTCCAGTGTTGCTCTTGATACTTGTTTGACTTTCTGCCTTTGCAGAATGATTTACTTTTGTTCAAATACAAATTAAACTGTTTCTTATCTGCTTTAAATGTTTCAGATTTGCTTCATCGCTGCACGGTCGCTGAATGAAATTGTGTTTGTTCTAGTTGGAAATTATAAATCGTTCCGCTCTCGGCTGTCAGTTTTAAGTTTTGCTCTCTGGCGGTAACAGCAGCACTTTCTGCCCAGCTTACTTTAACAACTCAAACTTGCAGATCATGTTGACTGTTCAAAAAAAAAAAATTGAAATTCAGTAACAAATCACAAACACCAACCGAGAATATTTTTCCACTAATCTTGACTGGAAGGAATTTAGTATCTCAACATTTTAAAAGAAAACCAGCAAAAACAACAAAACATACTAACAGAATAAAATATTTTATTTTCACTTAATAAGCTACATGGAAAGCAGACAACCATCAGATATTAGTATTCTAAAAATAAATACCAGGCCTGCAGCAACTGGTGCGGCACTTTTTTTTCCCCCCACTTGTTTTGCCCAGTGAACCCAAAACACCTGTAACCATGGGACTATTTTGTTAGTCATAGGAGTTAGTCATCATTGAACCTCCATTAGCAAACACTACCAGCTGTATTCCATGTTTACCCTGTAAGACCTGCTATTTCTCAGACGTAGTGACCCATTGTACCAACCATCACAACTTGGCCTTTGAAAAAGTCAATAAAATCGCTTGCATGTCCGTTTTCTACAGACCAACACATGAACTTCAAACCAAGAACTCAGTGATCAGGTGCAGCTTAATATATCACATCCCCTGACAGGTTCCTGTGTTACAATACAATCAATCTTCTTTAGTCCGCCTGTCAGTGTTTTTAAATCTGCAGCTAATAAATGAATGGAAATTGTTTATTCAGTTGTTTGTTCACTTAATTACATGCACTAAAAGTAGCCTGTTGTATAAATTCCTTTTATAAGCTATCAACTTTATATCCTCAGTTTGCGTTCAGCCGGGTTTGTGTGACATGATGCCGGTTTTACTCGTTAAAATCAGATACATTAATGCCGACTGGGGAGAAAGCTGAGTAAATAGAGCTCGTGTTTTATTTGTCCGTCATTTTTAGGTTTATAGCGTACAGTATGTCTCCACTCAACACTTCAGCTGAAGAGGTAGAGTGATGCATCAGCATTTGTGGTTGTCACCAGGTTTCACTGCTGCCTGTTTCTGACTTGTTTTTGGCAGTTTTGTCACAAGCTTCAGGAAGAACTCTTTTTTTTTTTATTGCATACACAGCATTCGGTGAAGAGCCCTGGGCACTAACAGACACTAGATAGAGTTCTGGAAAGCTGTCAACAACCATCAGGTCACTGAGAGATCTGACAGACTGAATTATAGACGGAAACCTTTAAAAACATTCGTGAGTGAGGGACTTTCATTAACGTATTATTTGGTCACAGAGCACAGATGTCCGAAGCGAGGAGTTGACAGGAAAATGACGGACGCTGAAAGTTGTTGCAGTGCAAAACTATTTGCCGATAAACCTTTCCTAATTACCTGGCAGATTTATTAATATGTTGTTCACTTAAACTGTACTCTCTATCTTGTTAAATATTACCTTGTTCTTATTAGGAGGATATACACACTATGACTCCATTCTATAAACTCCACCAATAGAATTCCATGTTTTTGTCAAACTTTGAACTGTTTGGGTTTTATTTCTGCAAGGTGAGTTTCCACAAACATAAATTCTGTGGTTCCAGCCCCATGTGGATTAGCGATTTGTGATGTGGGTGACAACTTTGATCTGCCCAGCAGTTACACGATAAGACTGTTGATGTCCAAGTCCTTATTGCATGTGGTGGTGTGTGCGTGGAAATAGTGTAACCTGGTGTTATGTGTTGAGTAGATCACAGATGTGGAAGGTAAACCTGCACACATACCCAGCAAACGTTCAGTTACTTGCGTGGAGCCAGTTTTAAACATACATCAGTAAAAACAACATTCAGAGATGATCCACTGGTTCTTCAAGCTTTCTGCACTGTAATGTTTCTGCATGAAGCTAATCCATTTGTCTATTGTTGAGATCAGCAGTTCACTCATCCTTTAGTTAGTTAGTTAGTTAGTTAGTTAGTTAGTTAGTTAGTTAGTTAGTTAGTTAGTTAGTTAGTTAGTTAGTTAGTTAGTTATATTAAACATTTATTAGAAGGCCTCAAACTGACCCAAATACATGCAGAAATAACTGAATATTAGAATCATGTCTAGGTAAACAATAATATGCTAGATTTATTTAGGATCATTAAAACATGGATCTAATCCAGAAATAAGTATACAAATGAACAATTATCAAACTAGAGTAATAAGGAATAACTAGATACAGAAAATAATTAGACATATAATAAACTAAAATCAGTAAGAAAAGACAGAAGAGAAGCAAGACGGATCTAATCAAAGAAAGAGACTAAAGAACAGAGAATAATAATTAAACTAAAATCAATAAATCAAACCCCAAAACAACCCAGGACCAGGCAAAGACATTTGCAAACAGAAGATGGATATATTCTTCTTCCATTGGATGTTGATATTTGTGGAAAATTATGTCAAAAAAAAAAAAAAAGATTGCACCATTGTGGAAGATCCAAAGAGATACTTGTGGCTCCAGAGCCGCCGGATGCAGACTCTTGGTCTAGTCCAATCCCTAAGTGTACCAATATGACATGTTGTTGTAAGAGATCCCAGCAAAGCTGCATCCAGTTACTGTTCCTTAATTATATAAAAAAAAGCAATAACGGAAGGACAGAGAAACCAAAATGGTGCTGCTGGAGCTAGAAAGCTCACTGACCAGACATTCATGGACAGCGCTGACAATGTAATCATTTCTTGCCCACCTGTCCACTTTGATCCGCCAGACTGGCAGAATGGATCAAAGTGACAGGCAGAACTGGCAAAGGGGAAACCTACGTGAGTTCTGTAAGTGATCCCCGGAGCCAAAATGCTGAATCATGTTTTCAGTGCCGAAACTACTGTATGCAAGAGGGCATAGCATGCTGACGCAAAGTCTTTTCACTCCATTAAAGTGCAGAACATTTCAGCGTGCAGAGTTTGGTCAGTGCCAGCCAGTAAACTGCTTAAGGAAACAACTTTGTTGCAGTAATAAGTGAATGAATTTCTACTCAAGGACCAGATAAATCGTTTTAACACCGTCAAGGACAGTTTTTTACTCTGAGTAAAAATACAAGACTAAAACGATTGTTAGTTGTTGTTTTTTTTTTATATATACGAGGGGAAAAAAAAGAGTTTCTGAGTTTGTGAAAGACATTCCCCAGAGCTACCATTAATTAAAATCCAGTATTTATTGAACTGGAAAAACTTTGACTTTTGTGAATAGAATGAAAGATCACAACATGAAGTATTAAAAGTTCACATGCACCAGAATGTGAGCACTGCCTGAAAAGAGCTCACAGAATGGAGTTAAATGACTGAAATAGCTGATATGCTCTTTGGTTTACAGCATTAAAGGAAGGATTAACAAAGTAATGACACAAAATGAGAATTTAAAGTTTTAACATTTCTTTACTTCTTTAACAATATGTTCTGAACATGGTCTTCTGATGACTGAGCACAGGAGTTTCTCTCGTCGTTCTTTACTTGAAGCTTCAAATAAGGCAGCAGTTAAAGCTGCAGTAGGTATTTTTTAAATATAAAAATTAGTTTTGGGATATTTTTTAAAGGGGCAGTATTCTGTGTTTTACAGTCACATAGTATCATATAGCACAAGCAAGTAACTTTGTTAACTCCATATTTACCAAATATAATTTGAAGCCTTGAAATTCTCTCTAAAACCCGTTCTTTCTGAAACTCCGCCTTCAGGAAGTCATCACAACATGACTCCTCTTAATTCTTTAACAACTGTTTTACCAGCGTTACAGGCTTCTATAATGAGATCAGCAGATGTGCAGTTCCACCAGGTGTTGCTAATTGTTGTTGGCTAGTCTGAAGGAGCTGGATGGAGGTGGGAGGGATCCCAGGGATTTGCTGCTCTTTGAGGCAGAAGCTTGGAAGCTGCAACTCTGAGGAGGAGCTGCACCTTGAAGGCGGAGCTAGGTCGAACAAGGTGTTTTGCACAGCAGAGTGGTTGCCACGGAGATTAAACAATTTACCAAACATGCAAGGTAGAATTAAGGCAACGCTCCAGGTATGTTTATGATAAGGGAATAACACTACAAGTTCCTCTGTCTCCTCTCAGGTCGTATTGCCATCTCCAATTGTTCCCATTCAGAAACAACCAATCAGAGGCAGGAGGCAGGTTGTCAATCAACCTTATGTACATGATCCCTGCACCCTTCTCAAATTCAGATTGCAGATTTTCATAGTTCTAATGATGCATAATAATGTAAGTTTGTCTTAACAAAAACCAACAAATTTCAGTTTTGCAAAGAACATTTAAAACTGGAAGGCATTCTAAATATCCAAAATAAGACACAACAACCAAAAACAATAAATGAACCGAAAATAAAAAGCACTCTCACCAGAAACCAGAAATAAAATGTCTCAGTAAACAGAATTGCCATTCAAACTATGGAAGCTACTGCGCTCACTATGCTTTGCATATTTTGCTCACACACAAGGAACATATCTAATTTTTCCTCAGTTACCTCTAGACTTCAGAAGTCGAGTTCTCTGTGCTCAAATATGTTGAACTACATTTGTTCTAAAATTGGAAGTGAAGTATTTTAGAGTGTACCAAAAATCCAAAATATTAAGAGGAGGGGAAAAAACAAAACAGGAGTTCTGTAACTTTAATAAGCAGAAAACTTTCATCTGATGGAAAATCTCCATCACTAACAGCATTTGAAACAAACAGTCTAAATTCAAACAGGATTTGAATTTAGAGAAGACTCGATGATCATTAGTGCAACCAAATGAGAGTTGTAGGACAAAAAATGATACGAACAATGACATGAACCAAAAACATGTCACCAAATATTCACAATTTAATGGATCAAACTTCCATTATACATTCAGCAGAGATGGGGAGTCCGACGTTATTAATTAAACAAATGGCAGTTTGCTTTTCCTGACACATGGCAAAGGAACAAAGCCCGTTTGGAGATGACGATAATTACTTGGCCATTTCATTATGACACTCATAAAGGTTTGTTCTTTTTTTTTAATTACAGCATCATGCTGATGGCTCTGACATTTAAAAAGGTTCTAATTATTTCTGCGCAGCGGATGGACCATTAAGAAAAGCTAAAACTAAAGCAATTTTATCAGTTTAATGTTGTTTGTGATTCCATTCAGCCTTCCTCTTCCTCACTGTCTGAAGTTAAATCTGACCAAACCAATCTGAACAAACTTGTTTTGGTTGCGCAAATGTTTTCAAATGTCTAAATGTTTTCAAAACTGGTAAGAGAAGAAATGAAAATCTTGATAAACACTAAAATAAATTTGCATCAACATTGGCACCACACACTAAAATAAATAAAATTATTTAAAATGATAATGCAGCTACTGTTATTAAAATGATCTGTGCAATGACTGCAGAAGAGTTGAACAATATGAACACATTATAAAGTAAGTAAGAAAGTGTATATGTCTAAAGAGTTAAATTGTGCATGATTCAAGAAGCATGACTGATGAACAGATCTTTTTTTCAGTGTTGATAATGTACCTAAACAGAATATTTTTTATGTTTATAATATTTTTCATAAGCTTTGGAGTGGACAGATGAACTTATTTTAGGCAAATTTATGTTTATTATACAATACCAGATATGACAAGTACTATCAAAATAATCTATAACGGTACTTTCTTGGGCAGAAAAAAAAACAAAACAAGCCAGATGTAAGCATACACTCCCATACAACATAACACCGTCTTACCCTTCATGGAGGACAATTAACACAGTTTGAAATCAG
>NW_015113746.1:196242-209088 GCF_001443285.1 Poecilia latipinna
AAGACGTGTTGATGGTTTTAAAAATACTTGTGTCCACATGGGACCACTCCCAATAAACTCTTCATCCACAGGAAACCATGAAGAAGATCCAAAAATTGCTATGGTCAGTTCCTGTAGAACAATACCACGAAAAATAAAATCCTGCAACAAAAACCACCAAACACCCAGAAATCATGACCCAAATACTGTTATTTGGGTCATGATTTCTGACCCAGTCATGACCCAATTGGTCATGACTGGGTCAAGCCGCCACATGACCTGCAAGTAGCAGGTTAAACATGACCCGCCACTTGTCATGTTTAACGCCAGACCTGCATGTGGCGTTAAACATGGAGCATGGAACCTGCGCATAAAACCTCCACATGAAGCTGGATACAACTATACATTTCAACTTATGATGTTTGAAAACCCTAAAAACTGGTTTGTACCTTGAGAATGTTATTTATGCTATTTTCCTTCCCTGCAATTTTTTTTCCCATAAAAGTGTCAATAAATATGATGAATAAATGCAGGGCAACATTTTATCCTTGTGTAGAATAAATATATTTTATTGTCTCTTTTTTCAGTATTACAATAAATACTTCAAAATATGATGATAGGACTTTAAGAGCATTTCACTTCCCTCTAATATGTGTGTATAGTTTGTTCCTTATCATTTTAGGCAAAGTTATTAGGAGCCATTGTGGAAGGTCCAAAGAGCCACTTGTGTAGGGCTACAGGTAATATTACACCTGAATCAAATCATCACTTCTTGATGTAGACTCTATAAGACCTAAAGGAGATAATTTAGACATTCAGACATTTGATGTTGTTGTGAAAAAGTGGGGACACATAGAAATACACATAGAGTTTGAGACGACTGATCTAGACTCTGCTACTAGTGTTAATAAACACATTTCTCACCAAGTTATATGTGAAAACATTCCACAACTTCTTGTGTTATTATGCTTCTTTTCTATTTTATTTTTATTTTTTATTTTCTTGCAAATCCAAGAAAGCAGCTGGACCAAGGAATGGCCATTATGTGGAATGTATCATCAGTGTCAGAAAACACATATGCAAAGTGAAAGAAAACACGAGTAAATGACGGCATGAAGGTTCCAATGTCTTTTCTCTGACTGCTAAGGCAAAAATGATGTGTTATGGCGGCTGGCAAATTAAAGCTATTTTCACTGATTACACTCCTTAAATGTACTACAATTGAAGCCGAACAACAATCCCTGCGGTCGAAAATAGTTGAGCTTTCCATCTGACGATCAATTTGTTCTTCCTGACTGAAGTATTGTGAAGGGTAACAAATGTGTTTTCAAATGGCAAAGATGGGTTCAGAAATTCCTGCTTTCCGTGCCCCTGAGAAGTCTTTAGAAAGCAATACCTGCTTTGCAGTTTTATACACTCACACTGTAGAGAACATAGAAAGAACTGCATTGAAACGACTCCAGAGCAATGACTTTAAACAATTGCCGTCCAAAAGACACATATTTATTTTATCCAAGTGACAAGTCCGCTCCCACTCCGATGACGAATCTTCATTCTATAAGCTGCAGCCTGCTTGTCCTTCCACTGATACCAGGCGATGGCATCAGCGGTGAATATAACGAAATGGGATATCACACATCCACATTCATACACCCATACACACTCCACCTACACCACAGAGGGCTGTTCATCACCGGGGGAATGTGAAAATGCCGCTGATGTGACGGGACGGAGAAAGAAAGTGTGAAAGCAAAGTGGATTAAAGAAGAATAGGACCGGAGAAACCGACGCCCCTTGAAGAACTGAGCTTCCGTGAAATCCAGTCGATTTGGTTTCATTCCTCACACTAGATGTCTCGTGGTGGGGAGGAAGCAATCAGGGAAAGAAAAAAAACAACAAAGAGTTGTTCGTGTCAAAAAGGCGGCAAGAGACTCAGAACAATCAGACAATAGATGCAAAATGCTGCGAGTCCGACTGAACGCACTTCAAAAAAAAGGCAAATAGTCGACCAACCTACAGCTCTTCAGCAATCAGATGTCCTCCGCCCTCACAGCCCCATCCCAAAAAAAAGGAGAGCACTTTGAAGTTCAGAGGCGACTCTTCTTATAATATACAGTTCCAGTAGAGGCTGATATTATTGAAGGAGGCGGATGAAAAGTCTAGTGAGATTTTGAAAGGTGGACAAGTGATGTTTAACAAGGCAATCTAGGGGCAAATGGTTCTATGTCCCCTGACTGAATTGACTCTGTATCACTCTGTGAAGCTTTGAACCCATCACACACACACACACACACCTACACACAGAGAGGGAGAGAAAGGGAGAAAGAGAACTACAAATTGATCCTCTTGTATGAGGCCATTAAAGTGTTTGAAGTTGCTGTGTCTGGAGTCTGCCTCAAAATCAAGCAGCAAACTGAACTTCTGATTCGGTGCTGCACTGGGTTTGTTACCAGTCAAGATTGTGTCTAGACTTGGAAATTACATTCTAGTAATTTCTAATTACGGCTGGAATCCTTTTGAAAGGGGCGGTGCTATGCTTTCTCCAGCCACATAGTTAATATAACATGATATAAAGCTAAAAAAATTGTTGATTTTGGTTAGAATATTAAATAATAATAATAAAAAAATTAATACAGAAATGTGAGCTTAAAGTTTGTTAAGCAGATACTAACAAACACTTGCTAACAGATTAACCTACCTGCTAACAGGTACTTTAGTCTGACGAATACCCCATGAACATCATGCTATAACTGCTGTTAATTATGATCTTTTATTTATTAGGGGTGAACTGATTGCAGTTTTCTGGTCGATTACCGATCTTTTAAAAAGTATAACCTGCCGACTCCAATTTTGGCCGATACCAATTCTTTTGTCTGGAGTGTTGCTCAGTGTAACAGGAAAGTAGTTGAATTGCCAACAGTGGGGTGACTATTGTTAACTATAAACATGCAGACATAACCTGGTGGGCCGGTCTACCAGTCAGACCTCTCTCTCACAGGAGAGCAGAACAGGAAGGTGGTTGATTTTTAGACGTTTGCTGAGGTACTTAAGATTGGTGGATAAGATCGGCTCCTCATGTAAAAACCAGCCGATCACCAAGCTCCCAAAATTAATTATAAATCAGTGCACCCATATTACTTATTGTTTATTATCTCTCTTTCTAACTGATTAGAACACATTTTCAGTACTGCTGGGGGACTAGTAGTCCCCCAGTACTAGTAGTCCCCCAGTACTGCTGGAGTCCCCCAGTACTGAAAATGTGTATGAGGTATGTCTTAAAAACAATGAGCCTTTTTAACCTTCTAGAGTGTAATAATAAACTCTTAGCAGCTCTTTTAATGGCTGCATTCAGATTTTATTCCAAGTCTTTTGCCATGAGCGCCGTGTAAAGCATACATGGTGGCATGTAGAAATATGCCTCCACCCGGAGCCAATCACTGACACCTCTCAGGGCGCTGCAGAGATGAATGACAGCACAGCAGCCATTAGCGAGCGTGCCTGACAACGAGAGGTCGCGGCGTAACGCGGACCCCAACGCAGCGCGGCTGCATCATCAGTCACGGTTGGCGGGTCGGATGGGAGCGGCTCGGGCCTCTATCAGATAAACGACCTCACCCCCCTCCACAGAGGCGGCCATTGTTCCGCTCTGGACCATTGCTTCCCAGCCGCCTTTAATAGCCGGGTGTGGGGAGCGGAGGGGCCTTTAGCCACGGGTGGTGGTGAAAATAGACACACGCAGGAGCGCCAGAGCAACGTGCGCCAGCATGTATGCACGCTGTAATTTTCCTCTGACAGCCACGAGAATGAGTTGTCAAAATAAATTGGAGTGACTGGCAAATAATTTCCCACAGAGGGAGGATAAGAGAAGAGATGAAAGAGGGCAGACAAAAAGACGAGGAGATACGGAGGAGAAATGAGAGGGGAAAGCAAGACGAAACAGCAAAAGCAGAAAGATCCAGAGACCAGAGTGAAGATGTAGCCGAAAATGAGAGAGAGAGAGAAAAAAAGAAGACATTTGAAGACAGAAGAGCAATGACTTCCCCTGAAAGGTCAGTGTCTTCACTCTTCATTTGTCTCTTTGATTGAACTTGCCAATTAGCCACAGAGCACTACACTCCCCCAGTGGATGGGAAACAACCTAATCACAGCCAGGGAAAAGATAGATTAGGATGGGTCTGACTGTTGAGAAATTAGAACAGTGCACTGCTACGTAGCACCAGTATATTCACATTACTACAATGGAGCTTTCAATTATTTAACAGAGAGACTGGACTGGCTGTGATGTGTTTGAAAGAACATAGAGAGGGGAGGCAGGGAGGCTGGGAGGCAGCGGTGTGAGGCACCCCGGGCCCAAAGACGTTGGATCAGAGATCAGAGATCAGTGATGAAATGACTGAAATGATATTTTGTGACATTGCATGCTGACCTAAAAGAGGGGAAATAAGGAGACTTGACAGAGAAGAATATTAGAAATGAGTGGGATGAGTTAAAATAAAGCTAATGAATGTTTGATTCACCTTCTATGTGGCAAATAAAATAATTCTACAAAATTAAACAAAAGGTGCAAATTTTCCATCGACAACTGATAATGTGAAGAGATAGAAAAAGTTGAACAAGTAAGTCTTTTACTAGAGAGAAGATATTGTGTTTTTATGGCCGACAAAACCATCAAACAGACTTTGTTTTTCAACCAAAAGTGAAAATGTATGTTAATATGAGAGAGAACTGTGCAGCGACTGCAAGGTGGTGCCACGTCAATATGGACCAAAATATCTGAGGAATTTTCTGACACCTTGTTGAAGTTGTGCTCTAAATCAATTCCAATTCAGGTTTATTAATATAACACATTTCACTAACAAGGCAGTTCAAAGTGCTTTACATCATAAAAACGTGAAAAAAACCAACATTACATTTTGTCAGATGTCATCATCAAAATCATCAAGCAGATATTCATCAAATATATTGATCAACGTCCCATTTAATCGAAAGCAGCTCTAAACAGCTGAGTTTTAATCCAAGGACTCAGACCAGAACCGGAACATCTGAGAGGTTCTGGAAGTTTGATACAACAACAGATCTTTAATGTATTGTGGTGCTAAGCTGTTCAGTGATTTATAAACTAATAAAAGTATTTTAAAGACTTTAGAACTAGGTGATGTGTCTATTTTAGTCAGAACACCAGCAGCAGCGTTCTGAATCAGCTGCAGCTGGAGGATTGATGTTTTAGGTAGACGTGTGAGACACTGTAGCAGTAATCAATGCAACTAAAGATAAACACATGGATGAGTTTCTCTAGCTCTCACTGAGACATTAGTTCTCTGATCCTAGAAATGTTCTTCAGGTGATAGAAGCCCGACTTTGTAACTGTCTTTATGTTTCTCTGAAGGTTCATGTCAGAGTTCATCACTACATTCAGATTTCAGGTTGATCTCTAGTTTCTATCTGTAGTAACTGAAGCTGTGAGTTAATTCTAGATTGTTCCTCTTTAGGTCCAAAGATAATAACTCTTAAAAATGTCATGCATTTCTGAAATAAAAGAAAGAGGAGTACCAGACAGTCCTGCGAAATAAAGTGGATCTAATAAAGTGGCCAATGAGTGTATATTCACAATGGCATTATTTATTATTATTATTATTATTATTATTATTATTATTCAGAATTTCAATTCCCAATTTTAAGTATATCCCAGTTACTCATCAGATAAGGACCAAAATGACTGAACTCTGTGCTTTTTAACTAACGTATCAACAAGAACTTCTTGAGCTCCAACATGAATAAAAAATGGTAAGGATAAAATTAAATTGTCATAACAGCAAAGAAATGATGAGAGAAATGTCAGACATTATAATAAAAAAAATACAGAACAGAGACAAAAGAAGAGGGGTCATGAATAATTGAACAAAGATCCAAAATCTCTGTTGTTATTCTGTTTCTCGTGATCTCCCGATGTAACGGTGTCTCTGTGAGCGGGATCAGACACAAACCAGAGGCGGAGAGCAGGACGGCAGACGGGAAGGCAGAGAAACAGGAAGGCGGACGTGAAGGAACCGTAAGCGGAAAATAGGTTTCATCAACTCATTTGTTTCTTCTTTCACCCAGCTATCCGTCCTCCTGCCGTTTCCCCTCTTCTGCTGTCATTAGACACCGTGTAGTGCAACACACACAAACACACACATGCACACAAAGTCATCAATGGGTTCTAAGCATTCCTGTGATCTCTCAGTCAGTGGTATCGATCTGCCACAACTGGCAGCCTCTCCCTTTCTCTCGCCTCAGACACACACACACACACACACACACACACACACACACACACAACAAGCACGCATGGATAGACAAGGAGTGAAAGGAAGGACAATCACGACGGCAATGACAGTAGCTGTGTTTCCATTACTAATGTGCGCAAACCACATTCCGCTAGTGTAAAAAAAAAAGCTAAATTTTCCAATCGCAGTCTTTCCATTAAGTAAAAAACGTAATTAAAATCGCATGTGAATAAAAGTTTGTTCTCATGAGGTCATTAAAAAATATGCCATGCCATGATCCCCAATCTACTTCCTGTTGTCTTCTTCTTCATGGTTTGTGCCAGTGGCATACCGTAAAGGCTAAATTCACGCTGCAGCCTGACGAGACCCAAATCCAATTTTTTTGTAAAAAAAAAAAATCAAATTTTGGTCCAAATTGTGGGTCCGTTCAGATTTCCAAATATATGCAACTTATATGTGATTGCCAACGTGAACTTCAAACGACCTGAAAGTGTCCCAGATGAGCAGTAGAGGGCGCAATAACGTCACACATAGAGAACGTGCTGTGTGTTTAGCCAACCGCCATAAAGAAAAAGAAGAAGTGCTCAGTGTTTGCGGAAGTAAACATAGCTGATAATGGTGGAGTGTATCTTACGATTTCTAAGTTGTTATCCAGCCGGAGCCAGCCCATTATTATTGTTTGTCGAGTATCAATGGCGTTCAGGTTGGTCGAATGCGATGAGTACAGACTCAGGTCACATTTGAAAAGATCTGATACTTATCGGGTTTAGAACCACACAGCCAGGTGGCCTGGGTTGCATTCACAAAAATGTGATGTGTGTGGTTCAGAAAAGATCAGATTCATCTGGGATTTGGGTCATTTCAGGCTGCAGAGTGAATGTAGCCAAAGTGACTTGTGCGATGTGAAAAAAGTTTTTCTACTTCAGTTTTACCTAAACAAACTTATCATCCTGGCACCAAAACCTTTTATCAGAAAGGTTTTTTTTAAAATTAGCGTGTTTCCATTAAGCAAATTTATTTTCAAAATGTCAAATTGCACAATTATATAGTCATTGGAAACATGGTTTTTAATATGAAGAAGCTGCACTGTAGAAAAAAAGTGGACAAAGACACACAAACGTGTGTGTGTGTGTATTTTTCTGCATATGTGTCAACGCATGCTAGATTAATTGCAGATTCTCTGTGCAGACACCTCCAACATTCTTACTCTCTCCAAACACAGACGTCATCTTCATCTCTTTCATTTTTCCTCGGCCCGTGCGGATGCGTTCCGACGGTTAAAAGCGTCCCCCCTTTCAATTTGTCTACCCCCCCACAACAACACGACTGTGTGGCAGTAATTGAGTGTGTGTCGTGTCTCACACCACTGATGATCCAGCAGAGTCGACTCAATCCACTGTGTTAGGAGATTACTGCTCACAACATGGGCTCTTATTATCTCACTTCCATACACACACACACACTTGTACGCAGACTCGCTGCCTTCACCTGAAAAGATCCACACAATGAATTGTTTATGTGCTTAAGTGCAACCAGTATTATTATGACACCTCGAGGCTCTTTCTTTTTCTTAAATTAGATCCCGACTGTTTAGTTTAAGATAATGAAAGTTCCCTGAATCTTTTAGAAGGAATGGTAGAGCAGGATACGAGTAAGCTGGAGTCTTTGCATAATTCCTCTGGCAGCTGGAGTTCTTATTGCAATTTAACTTGCTGTGGTTCAACCTCGTGACACACTTTTCATCCTGGAGCACATAGAGTACATGCTACTGGATACAATCAGCTTCTCCACTAACCACATGAAGTAGATATTCATTGTGGTTCTTCAAATTAACCCCTTTAAAAAAAACGGTTATTGTTTTTTACCAAATAGTGAAAGATTTTCAGTCCATTAATGTGTCTGTCCATCCACCGATTCATCAGGTTTCAGCAGGGCCATCGTTTACAACTGTGAGTAGGAGTCAGGTCAAGTCAGATTTATTTGTATAGCACTTTACAGACAGGATGTAACCACACCAACGTGCTTTACAGGATCAAACACAAGCAGCCAACGTTTATGGGGGCCGAGGCCATAAACCCCTCCTGAACAGAAGCTGTTCCTCTCTGTCTGCAGCTCCCACCTGTAAATAAAGTGTGGAGACCAGACTGAACGCATTTCCCTGAACAACATAGCTCCTGAATGATAAAAACTCTTCTTTCAGCAAGAAGAAAGTCATAGAAGGTGTTACGAATGAGTCCCACCTTTGAGCTGCAGACCACTTCCCAAGGCTTTGACAAAAGTAACATAAAATAAAAACAAAGTATTTTTATAAAATTCCTTTATAGCAACAATAAATTCTGCTATGCATGGTTTTATTTGGGCCTTAGCATAATATAACAATTTGTTTCACTGCCACTTTCTCAGTTCTTGAGCAATGTGCATCACACATGGCAACTGGGATATTATTATGGGTTTTTATTATTTTAGACTCCTGTTTCCCAGGTCTGCATGTTCTGCATGTCACAGGATGTCCCCTGAAACATGCTGAACCTTTCCACCCGGCTGTCTGAGCATCACTCAAAGCACAGCGTGACCCAAAAGAAATGAGAACTAAAGATCGCTTTGTGAAAGTCTGAGCCAGCAGGTGAAAGTGGCCTTGAACATAAAGGCATTCTGAGTTGTCAGCAATTTTAGTAAGCTGATGCATGAATGCAGCCTGTTTAACATTTACAGTAAGAGTTATGCAAAGGCCAATACTGTTTCAGCCTGTTTAACTCAATAGAAAATAAACATACATAGGTGTATGTGTATTTTTCTTAATCACAGCTGAGGGTCAGCTATGAAAAACCTTCTGATATCTACATTTTTAACTACAGATGGATGGAAAGTGTGCAGTTACATTGTATTGTTTCATTCTGTTGTAACTTTGTAGTTAAAATCTACAACTTTATCCCACTACTAAACTAAACTACCAAAAAAAAAGAAAGAAAAAGAAAAAAACTCATACAAAACACCTGAAAGCTGAAGTTGGGGTTCTCCAAGTATCCCTGCCAATTAGCTGAAATACAATATGGCAACCATAACAGTAAGACCAGGAAAGCGTGTGTACATCCTGCAGCTGTACTACTAGTGGAAAAACAACCTACTGTTACTGCAAAACTGTTTGCCTGCTATGCTAACTAGCATTCACATTCTCTGCAGGCCCATTTGTACAGAACTGACTCAAACATAGCAGAAATCAGTGGGGAGGGTGTAATCAGCACATACACAAGCCTGACTGACAGCACCAACACCCGCCTCCTGGTTCTGATTGGTTTGTCTCTGACTGAGCCACGTATTTCCAAAGATGGCAGTAGAACCACAAGGAGAAGGCAGAGGAACTCTCTCATATTATACTGACACAACAAAGTAATCATTTTAAATTTTTACAAAACATATTTTTCAATTGACTTTACCAAATTCGGCTTTAACTCATCAAAAGTTAAGCTAAACCGTGGAGCATTAAACATTCCAGTCACCATGTTCTGATTGGCTTTTGATCCTCATGACCTCTAGTCCCTGTCAAAAGCAGTGATTTCCTCTGCCGCAGCAGCAAACTGTTGGCCAGCCAGAAGTAGAGTCACTGGATGGAGCCAGAGTGGTGGAAAACCTTCAGACTGGGTTTTCAATACTCTGATGTGATCACTGAACTTTCTTTAGAGTCTCTATCACACCAGCGATTTGAGGAATGTAGGCAAGTTCAACACACATTTTAATAGTTGATAGCCTTCCTGTTAGGTTCACCAAACAATTACACAAATCTAGCTGAAATTCAAATAAAGCCATCATTTCTCATACTGAATCACAGCTTTACTGGCTGGCTCAGCTGGTGTAAGGATGTAGCAGTTGGTGTTGGTGGGTGTGTTTCCATAGGGCCAGACACTAAAATCCACCTATTTATTCCATACATAGATTTGGTTCCAACACGCCGATGTTCTGATCTGAAAGAAAGCCTTTTTTTCCATTGCTCTCTCACAGTCCTTTAATCCTTGACACCTAAATTATACACTGTCACTCATCTGCCAGTGTAACCACTCGTTCTGTCACTGTACAAGTGCTTATTCATGGATCCAGGAAAAAAAAAAACACCAAAATGGCTGAGGAAGGAATAAAAAGAAAAGCTGCAAACATTAAAAATAATGTAATCTATCAGCAGAAAGCTACATCAAAACTTCTTTGTTGCTTCTTATTGAAAAAAAAATACAAATCCCTATCAAACCTCTGATTTGCTTCCATTTTAATCAGCTCTGGTACCCCTGTAAAGCAGCATTCCATGGGAATAACTTCTATTTTCTTTCCTAACTTTATTCTGCTTGCACTTCACTGTCATCCCTTTAATACAGCAGGACTACTGCAGCCCTGACCTTTCCCCAACTTCTCCTTTGCATACTTTCTTTTGTTCCTACCACAGCAGAGAACATTTCCAGAAGAAAACACACAGGATAAGAACGCCAGCTAAACGTATAAAATGCAACAGGAAGTGCTTGCAGACGCAGCCATCGCAGAGGTCTAATTTAACTGATTTCCTGCTGCACTCTACCCTCGGTCTTGGAGTGGTTTCAGGCTGACAGATGATCTGACAAACACTGCGCTCTGCGATGCCAGCTCCACTTTCAGCAGCGCCGACTACTGCGGGGCACAGATAAGAGATCAGGCGCTGCTGCGGGAGCGTCGGAAAGAGGGGCTTCCAATCTTTAACTCTCGACTCGTCTCTCTTTCATCAGATCTGGTGTTCAGATGGAAAATCAATTCTCCCGGTGAGGCGCGACAATCGCCCGTTTTGCCCGGGCGACCCATGCACCCGCCACGACCGGGTTTCTTAGTGCTTTCCATTCATTTCTAAATAGAACCAAACGTGTCACATATTCCTGCATCAATGTGCGAGCGTGGCTTTCTGCGTTAGCTTGCGTTCGATGCATGTTAATGCTTTCCAGCATTTTCTTTGAGTGTGTCTTGTAACTTTTCAGAGTGTGTATGTGTATGTGTGTGTGTGTGTGTGTGTGTTTGAGCAATGCCGTGCGGAAGAAGGTTAGAAGACATATTCAGACGGTGTCTATTGATCTGTTTGACAGTCTCCTCATGTCTTTTACACGCCCCAGGATTGCACAATCACTCACATTGATAGCGCAACCCCAAAGCAGCAGAGAGGGAGGAGAGGAAAGGGGGAGATTTGTGTCCCCGAGAAGTGATTCTGGATTTTAAAAAAAGAAAAAAAGGTGAATAAAGCAGGTTTAATTATTCACCAAATTGGCAAAAACAAATGGTGTGGGAAGATCTGGAAGAGGATGGTAGCGATGTGATAAGAACCAGCTGGAAAGGAGGTTTGCCAAGAGTTCGAGAGAGAAGAGAAAGAAAAAGAGAGACGGAGAATGGAGGACACACAAAAAGAGGGCAAGTAAAGGTGTCGTGGCGAAAACAAATGATTTATAGATGTACGATATACAGTGCCATAATACATGTGCCAGTGCAAGATGGAAAAGAAAACACTTCCCAAGACTAACTGTGTGTGTCTGGATGAGATAAACAGAAAATGAAACAATGGGGAAGAAGAGCAAACGGGAGCTCTCTTGTGTGCCGAGCATATTAAAGGAGGTGCTGCGGGGCAGCGGTTCAACAAGAGGGGTTTACATAGCGCACACATATTCTCTCAAACATATTTGCTTGATTTCAGCCTGCGTGCAATGACCCTCCCACACACACGCACACACACACGCACACGCACACGCATGCAGACACTAATTGATCCCGTTGCAGCAAAGAAGCTGGCAGGAAGGCAAGACATGAGGATGCTACCTTGTGGCTTCTGCCCACACAGAAATAAATAGGCTACTCTCGCCACATTACAGCAATGCACACGTCAATTAGGGAGCAGCTGCAGAGGCAACATGACTTAAGCATGGCAGACGACCTTTTCTTAGGAGTAGGAGGCGTGTGGTAAAGAGGTTCTTGACACATTACCACCCAATTTCTTTTAATTAAACAGTTTTCATAAATATTCCCGAGCGAGCGGCCGGCTCAAACATTGTTCCAAGAGTATTCATATCGGTTGCATGGCCTTGGGAAGAAAAGAAAAGTGAAAATAAAACAGCCCATTAGGACGATGCGACTGCTGAAGTCTCTTAATGTATTTTCATGGTCACTTGGCCTAAATCTAAAATCCCTGCAATCATTTGCTGAATTTGCTTGAACTCACATGAACCCAGAGCCAAGGTCAAGTTTTATTTCAAGGATAAGCAGAATGTTCACAAAGCAAAAACGTGACTGCATAGAATGAGACTGTAGAGGATGAACCAAATGGTAACAGGAAAACAGCAATGACACTGTGACTCCCCAGATGGAAAGAACGCCTTTTCCCCTACGCAACATTTCTGACCAGAACAGAGAGCCTGCCTGTAATGGAGCTTTTGCAGTGTCTGTGCGCTTCTGTATCTTTGGGTGCGTATTGACCCTTTGTACGTGACGTCCTGCTCTTCAGAAAGCGGCTCACTCCGCCATGAAGGACATCAAACCAAACTTTTCTCCTGTAAAACTTGACAGAGTAGACAGCTGCTGGACTAAAAACACTATATAAATTTATATATAT
>NW_015113747.1:0-4533 GCF_001443285.1 Poecilia latipinna
GGTGATCGGTATCGGTGATCGGTATCAGTGATCGGCCCTCATAGGTGATCGGTATCGGTATCGGGAGGAAAAAACCTGATCGGCATATCTCTAATGATTACTGGTCTCTACTTTGTTCCTGCCAGGCAGTTGGAAATGATCAGAGTGACAGACTAAAGGGTTAAAAGACAGACAGAGACATGTGGAGATGCTCAGAGATAAATGGGACCTTGTTTTTCGCTACATCACTTATCGGTACAGTCATTTTTCTCAGGAATCACCTCCCCTCCAGATGCATTAGGCCCTGATGGTAAATGTGAACTGAAAGCTGATTCAAATGACTTGGCAAGAAGAGACAAACAGATGATTACAGGGATCAAAGAATAGAATACATTCATGGGTGTGTGGAAATGCCTGAAAGTATCTTTGTCTGACTGTAAAGGAGTGCTTGCTTTTTGATTTGTTTACTGAAGCCTACTTCAAACAAACAATAAGGATACACCAAAAGATGCAGTGACCCATTTTTTATTTTTTATTTTTCATAATTGTCTTTGACATGTGCCTGAGCATTTGAAACCATGGAAGGAGAAGGTAAAAAAAAACAAAACAAAAAAAAAAAACTACATATATACGGTCACATAATGGAAAGTGACTGTTTGATATTTATGTGGTCAGTCTATCCTGAATTGTTGGTCTTTGTTTTAATTATATTTGAATAGAATAAAAAACTGAAATTTCAAATTGGATAAGATCTAATTTGAACAATTGGATCACAACAATAATAGTTATTAATACAATATATATTCTACATTCTTAATATAGAAATAACAATCATTATTTCTGTTGCCAGTCCTGTCAGATTGCTCCATAAAAATGATTTCAACATCAGAACATTTAGTTATAATGTTCATATTTCTGGTGATTTCCATACATCCATCCATGTCTCCATATGTCCGAAACATGCAGAAATCCTTATCCACAGACAGACTCTGCAGCTTATTCAGAATCTCCAGATCAGATGCCCAAATCACCTCAAGTTGCTCCCTTAGATGTGAAGAAGATTCCTGGATAATGGAGTTCCTCATCTTATCGCTAAGACTGAGTTTGGCCAGTCTACAGAGAAAGCTCATCTCCTCTGCTTGTGTTTGGGATCTCATTCTTTCAGTCATGATCCATCTCATGAGCATGAAGGTGAGAACAACAGAGTGTGAAATTGAGAGCTTTGCTTTTTGGCAAAGGTCTTTCTTTACCACGATCCCAGCAGAGCCCACATTACTGTAGGACCAAACCCTTGATCTATTTTCCACTCTACCAACATGCTCTTTTTGGCAACACAGTAATGCCACAGATTTTCAGCGAACAGCTGCCGCAGTTTCAAATCATTTTAGCACAAACATTACACTGTTATAAGTTATAAACTGTTATAAGTTTGTTTCTTATCTTGTTTTGTATGGTTGCATATCTAAAATGTTAAAGGGAGGATGATATGTAAAATTAACTTTTTTGAGCTTTATATTATATTCTAATGCTATTCCTGCATCATAATCAGACCTCGAGTGTTGCTTTGATTCTCTAAAGATTTGGAGGAGTCCTTGAATATCCCCTGGTAGCTATTCACTGGTGACTAAGCACTTGCTCTCACAAAGTGCCACCTACTTCTACAAAGCTTCCTGTTGGAGCTGCAGTTCCCGGTCGAGTTTCCGCCTCACAGGGTGCCCCTGCCTGCGTGTTCCCCAATCAACTCTACCAGACTAGTGGCAGCAACAACTAGCAAATATCTAGTGGAAATGGTCATCTGCTGAGCTTCTCATATGAACTTCCCAGTTCAGTGCTCCTAAAAATGGTTGTAGACGGAATAATGGAGAAACATTGTTGTGATTGATGTGCTGAAGTCAGAGTATCAGAAACCCCCCCCCCCAAAAAAAAAAAAACCCACCCTTTTAACATACTATGACAAAAGATTTTAGAGATCAAATTGAAAACTGAATGATCTTATACAGAGTATGTGCAGACTTGTTAGTTTTTTGTTTTGTTTTTTGAAGAATTACTTTTGTGTAGCAGTTTGGAAGCTTAATATATTTTTAATGTCTGTCAGCAGTGGGGAGTTCATCCCCATCACATTGTGTAGAATCAGATTGGAATCTGTGAGCTGCCATTCTCAGGTAAATGTGCAGATGCTCTTTTGGGGATGTTCAAAATTTCTGCAACACTTCTAGTTACTAAGGAGCTAAAAAGAGGACATAGTCCTAAATGTTCAGACAAATATTCAAGGACCTCCCCATGATGTACTTCAGCCTCTGCTCAGCTCTTCGTCCTACGTCCTCCATCCACCACGGCCTTACGGGAAAGAAGTGAATTAGTATTACCTGTTTTACTGTCATAGGGGAATGCTTGTGTTTCTCCCACAAATGTATGTATATTCTCACTTATTTGGTTTGTCAGCAATCTTCCCAATGCTGGGTTTTGTTTTTTTTTACTGTTTTTCGCAAACTAGTGACCTTCTTGCTGATAACTTTATTGTATAAAATACAAAATATTGATCCCTCGAGTACTGCTACCGGTATTAGGCTTCTGGGAGGCTCTCAGATTTCTCCACAGTGTTGTAATAACTCAATTGTGGTTTTATTAGTCATGCTTTTCTATGATATCTGGATTTTAAATATCTAAATTTATTTACAATAGAAAGACTTTTCCTCTTTATCTGATGGATTTCAGTAAAATAGCCCTCGCCCATGTATTTTGAAGCATTTCGCCGCACAGTGTCTGATATATTTGCAGACCCAACATGCTCATTCAATTTTCTGGATTATTTAACATTTTCCTGCTCTGTTGCCCTTTTCTCAGTCTAGTGCATATGAGCCAGTGCCAGCTAGGTTCCTTGTCGGTGCACACATATCCCCGTTCTGTCCAGTTTTCACACAGAAGAGGAAAGTCGATTTCTGAGCACAGGAGTATTCTTTTACAAAAACATGCGACGCAAGTTATTAATTGGCTAACCAATTAATGAATTCAGAGAAATGACAATCCCTATCATTGCTGCTGAGGTTTTTATTGCATTTAAATTTCCACCAAAAAAAAAAAGAACAAACAAAAAATCAGGAGGAGGATGCAAAGTATCAGCCTTAAAAGGTTTATATAGTTAAACAGCTCAATCTCAACCATGGATGAGGCAAGCATTCACACAGCCATACAATTGTGAAAAAAGGGCATTTTGTCACTTAAGTGAAATTGACAGGATGCAATAAATCACACTTGAGCGCTTTGTTGTCTTTCTGATATTTTTTTACAAGGTTTTACAACATATTTGTATTCACAATATGCAATTACTAAAAAAAAAATCAAAAATTTTCTCTCTGACGATTAATTGTGTTTGAATTATTTCTGCCTCCTGGATTTCTATATCATATTACAGTATTTGCACAAAAAGCCCCTGCCCTGGTAAACACTCTAGCCCTGTCTAAAAAGGTGAAGAGAAGCTGGTGACGTGTAATTTTTTGTCTCTATGGTGGCATCAGCCGTCTTCTGGCGTAGTATGTTGGAACAGCAACTTAGCAAGAACCAAGTGGTTAGATAAGCTCATCAGAAAGACTTGCTCTTTCCAAGGATGCCCGCCTCGACCAACTGATGACCACTCCACCCAGTGCAGGTGGTTATAGACTGAAGAGCTAAGGAAAAATAACATTATTGCTGCACAAAGTCTCCTACCACACGCATGAGGCTGTTGCCGAACTGGAGCGCTCCTTCAGTGACAGATCGCAGCATCCTAAATGCACAGAGGACCGTTATCACAAGTCCTTCCTCCTAGCAGCTCTAAGACCTTGCAGCTCAAAGTCAATACATTTTTGCATCCCTGTTGTTATTTGCACAGTTTTTTCATTTCTTGTAAGTAGTCTGATGTCTTTGTACACACTTATAAATGCATGTTTTTTTTTTTTTTTCTACACTACCCTACTGAGTTGCACATTTATTTTAATATGTGTTTGCTATTTTTAGGAACTGTTCATTTTAATTTTCTTATGATGTAAATGAGTCCTACATGCACTGTCTTATTATAATTATAATAATAATTATTATTATTTATTTATTTTGTTTTGATTGATTGATTTATTTTTTTTTACCCTTGTGTGAATCCTTGTATGAACAAGTTTGCAGGATAGGGTTAGGGATAGGATAGGGTTTGACATTGCAAGCAAATGCCAGTTTATCCCTGCAACAAAACACATAAATATGAAGAAGAGGAAGAGGTATCCCTTTTTAACTCATTTGCTGTAATTTTCCCTACGGTTTTGGGCTTAGCAGTCCTCCACTGCCAGTGGAGCCTTAAAATCAGATGTTGTGATGCTGCTGTGCTTCATTGCCAGTGATGAATATGCATTTTCTCATCAACATGCTGTGCATGAATTTTCAGCGATTTATAATGAATTACCACTGATCCGTTTTGGACCCAAAGGCCATGAAATATGCTTGGGAAAGAAAATACGAGCTGTCGTTAACAATCAAAACAAAGACAACTATATTATATTATATTATATTATATTATATTATATTATATTA
>NW_015113747.1:7680-102164 GCF_001443285.1 Poecilia latipinna
TATATTATATTATATTATATTATATTATATTATATTATATTGTCTTTTTGACAATTTGAAGAGCCCGGTATGACTGTGTTTATTTAAATGCAGTATTACATCAGACATGTTTTTGGCTTCATTGTATTATTTGTATGTACAATTGCAGTCCAAATGACTCATAGTTGTGAATTTGGCTTAGAATTTTGCCTGTGGTTTAAAATCACTATTTTATCTTGAATTTCTTCAGACTTTAGGTCTGTGAGGTCAACCTTGTTTTTTCTGCTTGTTTTCTTTTGTTTACTGACATGTCTAGGTATACAGTCTTGTAACTAAGCATTCTAAAGTGATTTTCATCTAAATTATTTCGGAGTAATTTAGACTATTCCATTTTAGCTTAACTTTTTGCGGAATAGTTTGAAGAATATTTTTTATTGGTAGAACCATGCTTAGTTGCTGGAAGTTGAGTTGTTTATCGAGCTTTATTTACAAACTGATCATTTGTCATTGCTTCAATGTCTTTGTTGTGGCAATGAAGTGCTAGGAATAAATGTTGACCTCTAATTATAGAACATAAAGGGGAGGAGTAAATCAATAGGAGGAGTTGCATAATTAAACAACAGGGAGAGGATGGAAAGAATGACGCATTGTTTGTCAAGAAATGCTATTGGGAAGGTCAGTCTAATAGAGGTAGAGGTCAGTACAGCAGAAGAATTGGGTAAATTAATGGATACATTTTTAAGCATAATTGTTATCTACTCAGTGAGATGCATTTTTTTTAATCAGCTCTTTTATATAATTATTTTGTTAACAAAAGTACCAAAAAAATTCTGTAGAGTTATTGTAGAGTGATATTAGCTTAACTTTTTATTTTTATTATGAGGTATTCAGACTAAAAAAAATGTATGAATTGAGCCAGCTACTGGCTTTGGTGCTGCCTTCTGTGGACAAAGTGAAATCTCATGTAGTGCAGCCAAAATAGACAAAGTTTTCACAATTTTAGCTGGCTAATGTACGAGTCTGAATAGATTACTGTAAGCTATGAAAATGAATCTCTCTTGAACTAAAACCTACACAAGACCTGAGAGAACAAGATAAATATTTAAAAAAGACTAAACTTTGATCCACTTTCATTCATAGGGCAGTGTAGATCTTAAGGAGCTTTATTTTCATTTTGCTCAGTTATGTACAGATTAATAAATAATGCATCTTCACCACAAAACAAATCAGATCGGGTATAGTGTCCCAGAAACTGATGATCCTGGTCTGTTTTAAACCGTGACACAATAATCAAACATATTGGTGCAGACTCACGTTTTACCATGACACACTTACCTGAAAAGAGAGTATTTCCTCTCTACCACCTTTCACTGCATTTAAAAGAGCAAAAGGACTCAAGCATTGGTTTTCCCCTTGAACTTTATCACAACGCAGCGATGACATTATGGTCTTATCTTAATAAACAGGATGCCAGTATGTGTGTTGTGGGATGACATTAAAGCTTTATTTGTGCTCACAAAACTGGGAGCACAGTGATTATAGGCATTTCAGCTACAGAACTGAGGACTGTTTGTGTCTCTGTGTATGTGTGTAAGTAGCATCAAAGGTTAGCGCCATTGACTGCTGCTGGTACAGCCACTAATGGGGCTACAGATATGTTTGTGTGTAAACATGTCATCTCAATTTCAGTTTTCCAATGTGCTTATCAGCTGCCTTTTTCCTTCTTGTTTCCTCCGTTTCTGCAATGTACTTAAACTCTCATACAAACTTATGCGTTTACCAGTCCTTATGCACTCGGTGTCATTTAAACTCTCCACCCTTGTGCTATATTTATATCTTTATTAAATGTACATATAACTCTTATTATAATAGCTTTGTAATATTACTGTTTGGGGCTGTTGTGGCTCAGTTAGTAGACCGTTAGACTGACCTTCCCAATAGCATTTTATTTAAAAAAAAACATGACCAACAACAACAACAATAATAGTAAAAATAATCACCTGTACAGGACTATAACAGAAAATTCTGTGTAGTCATTAGAGATACTCATGATCCAAGAGTTGTGCATCTGAGTCTGGTTCCTTTTGCAATGTGTACATATTGTATATGTGTATTGAGCATTAACACAACAGACTTCCTAAGTCCTGCAGTCAGTCTTACGTAGGAAACCCATTTGTGTCCACTAGGCAAATAAATCACACATTTGTAAAGCTTAGTAACGCTATCGATCAATAGAGGCAGACTATTTAGAGTGCCCTAATACCTTAATACAGTATGTCAATGATGAAAAACAAATGTGCAATAACTGAGAACAGAGTAGATTGTGCAAACTCCAGCATGTATGTAAAAACGTATTGATTTTGATGGGAGCAGTGATGGTTACAAAGTCTGACAACTGCTGGGAGGAATGACCTACAATAATGCTCCTTTGTGCATTTAGGATGCTGCACTCTGTCACTGAAGGAGCTCTCCAGTTCAGCAACAGTGTCATGCATAGTATAGGAGAAATTGTCCATCAGAGTCCTTCTGCCTCCTACCAACCGCACTGGGTTGAGGGGGCATCCAAGTACACAGCTGGCCTTCCTGATTTGTAACTGCTTCCTCTCAGCTGTAGAGAAAATGCTGCTCCAACATACTACACCATAAAAGATGGCTGATGCCACCACAAAGTCAAAGAGGATCTTGAGGCGCATCCCCTGCAGTCCAAAAGACCTCAGCCTACTTGGTGGAGATTGTCTCCCCTGACCCCTCCATGCAAAGAGTGTTAGTCTTATGAGTCCAATCCAGTTTGTTGTTCAAGTGAACACCCAGGTACTAAGAGTCCAATATCTCAATGTCTACTCCATGGATGTTTACCTCTGTCAGTGAGGTGAGGTGCATAATAATAATAAAAAAATAAAATATACATTATTTGTGAAATATTTGGTATATGGAGTGAGGTTTAGAGGAAAAGTACTGGCATTTAAAAGTGGGATGGGGGTGGCATTATGTAACGTTGAGTTTTTTAAAACTTTATATCATGTCGTATTGTTATTCCATTATTAAAAACAAACCTGGAGTGCTGCTTCGATTCTTTCATTCATGTTTGAGAAATCCTTGAATCTCCCTCGGAAGCCATTTCAGGGCTTTCGCCTCACAGAGCACCGCCTCTCTCCTCCAGACTAGCGGTGGCAGTAATTAGCAAACGCCTCGTGGAAGTCTGCTGAGCTTATCATGTAAACTACTAAAAATGGTTGTAGACAACATAATGGAGTAGCATTGTTGTGATGATGGGCTGAAGGCAGGGTGTTAAAAAGAGCAGGAGATTCATTAAGAGGCGATTTAAAGGTGTTATGTTGCAGAGTCAAATTTCGCTTAAGTTATGCTTGATATACAGCATTTTTAGTCGATTGTTATAAAATGTGCCTTCAAAATACATAAAACCCTTGTAAGATTAACCTTTTGTCCCCATTTCTCTTTACTGTTATGATTTACTGTCAAATTAAGAACTTGTACATGGTATCCAATAAAATGCCATTGAAAATTGTAATACTACAAGAAAAACGGACCAGAATGTGTTAAGCATAATCAAATCAAAATGGAGAACAGCTAAAATGAAAGTGACCACAAAGAAGAACAAACAGGACAATGTTTATGGATGGTTGACTTTGAGGAAAGACAGAAACCGAAAGAAAGAATGGAGCATTTCAATTCAAAACCACAGAGTTGCTCTCAGTATGACTAACGGCTAAAATAAAAAAATAAAAAAAAGAGATGATTGTATTTCCCAAAAGCTTATTATTATGTATGGATGAATGGCTGCAAACAACAAAGTGGCTTTTAAGAAGACACTTTTTCTTTCGGAACATGTTTTAGTTCTTCTTGACAGCACAAAGCATGTCTTTAGAAACATCCATTAGATTCAGAAGTTTTAAGAGTGAAAATAACTAAGCCGTTTTAACTATTCAATAAAAGTGTAATTGTAATATTTTATAGCTTTGTGTTTTGTTAGTTGTTAGTGATATCAAACCTTGTACTTACATTACATCACTCGCAAGTTCAAGTCGGGAATCATTTTCATCATTTTTTACAACCTTTCTGGATGCAACAAGATACAACATGGAAGCGTTTTTATTTTTCTAAATAAATAAAAAGATCCAACAAACACATGAAAAAAAAAATACTGCGTATTATCTTAGTGGTTGGTTTTATATATTTTTGTACTTGTTGGCTGTATAAGTAAGATATTTTACCCATAACTTCAGCTTACAATCTGAATGATTTACCTCTTCTCTTCTGTATGTATAGCCAATTAGCAAGGTTGCTCATTCAATCTTGCATGCAAAGCTACATATCATCTGCCTCGTTATTTGCATAGTAACAAATAACCAATATGGCACCGTTTGATGTGTTTTTTGTGTCATTCTTTGGCAGTGCTACAATGTCACTGATTGGCACGGCATACATATCAAATAATTTTCTGAGGACCTCCATTCTGTCATGTGGGCAGATTTTTCCCCCCCTTTTTTTCCCAATATTTTTGCTCGTCTAAGTATGAACATGGCCTTAGAGATAACATCTCTCTCATCGGTCACCAAAAGTATTAAACATGTAATGTACTTTTTATTTTTTTTGCCTTTTGCTTTCTAGAAAATTAAAAACTGTTTTTAGAAATCAAAATGTGTTTTGTTAGTGAAATTTCTAATTACAGAAAAGTCTAAATATTCATCACTTGAGAAGCAAAATAGTCGTCACAAGAATTTGGCTTTAAAATGTCTCAAGTGATGGAATTAGGAAAAGCATGTAGCTGTTTTGTCAGATGTATCAAATTGTTCACAGCAGATCACTTTTCAGAGGATCAATTAACTTAAATTGGCTTTATTCACCTGCCCCTAAAGGGCAATTGGTTTTGCAGCAAGTTACATTTGAATAT
The DNA here is from genome assembly GCF_001443285.1 of Poecilia latipinna. NCBI lineage: Eukaryota > Metazoa > Chordata > Actinopteri > Cyprinodontiformes > Poeciliidae > Poecilia > Poecilia latipinna. The sequence continues at coordinate 12,572 of NW_015113747.1, forward strand.
TAATAGAACAGTCATTTAGCAGGAGATTTAAAGCTGAGAAAATTATCATTCAGTATTTTATTGCCATCTTCAATGCTTTTACAACATTGGAATCACGTTTTTTGTGCACTCAACATCATGATTAGAAAAGGAAAACATGGTTCAAATTTGTCTAATTTACTTCTATGACGTCAAGCTACACTCGACATAAAACTAAAACTCGAGTGCAGTGTAAGGTCAGCTCTTCTGGCGGAAAACTATAGCATATGCTTCAAACTCTGGAGGCCAAATCGGATGTGTAATTGAGGGCCATAACAGCTGCTGCTCTCCACCATATACAGCTGGTTATTCCTTTCATGGCTCACTCGCTCAAACACCAGCCATTAGGCTCTGACTCTACTATGACCTCTTTTTATGCCCCCACTGGTTACAACTTCATTGCATGTTATGAGATTTCACATCAACACTCATTAATACACACTGTGCAAGAAAATGTCATACCATGACCTCTTGTGCACAAAGTGTACATGTTAATGATGGGATGACTTGGATTCTCCCTGATTGGATTTTTAACTATCTCTAAGGCATAAGTTCTGGAAAATGTAAAAAATTCTACCAACATGGAACATTATGTCTTTGTTTGTGTGGTTGTGTGTGGTAACAAGAAGCAGTACACACGAACAATTCAAGAAGAATAGGCAATCACAATGTGTAAGCAATCTTAAACTTGAACATAGGTAGAGTATCGGTGTTGGGAATGTCATGAGGGAGACAATTCCAGAGTTTGGAGTTTAGTGGGAGAAAGTTCTGCTCCCCATTGTGTCGATTCAAGCAGAAGGAACTGTAAAATAGTAAATAAATCAGTAATAAACAGTGTAGAATGCCAAGGTCCTAATAAACCTCCAAAATGGAAAAAAGTGAGCCAAATTTACATTCCTTTTTCAATAAAAAGGAATTGGCAACAACTGACATTTCAGCTTCTTAAATGGGTGTCCTGTTATGGACTGCAAAATTTCCGACACTGCCTGTCCTACTGACCTCAATAGTAGGGTGAGTAGGAGTAGTTACAGTGGTAATAATTAAAAATTGGATTTGAAGTTCATGAATTACTTTCAGTGTTTAAGATGCAGAATAAAGTTCCGTAACAGGGTCCTGGAGTTGAAGACCTCTGCTCCATAGCATGCAACACAATGAGTATGCACTTTTAAACATACAGTTAAACATAATTCTTAAAGCTTGATAAAGAAAAATAATATGTTGCAAATTAAAGATTTCTTGACCATTGCTGTCAATAATAAGTCGTTGCTTGCAGGGTCAACAGTATTACATTTGACACAGATCATTAAGTCTTTCATTGCATTTTTGGTCAATTGCACATTTTCTTTAATATGCAGCCGAATCTTAGAACTTTAATTAGACCCCTTTATGTTTATGGATACTTATAAGCTATGTCATATAATATCAACAGTAAAATCCCACTGTAGTTCTTGAAAAGCAGTTGGCAGACCAGTTAAGAACACAAGACCACCGAGAACTTTCACGTCAGCCTACCCATTCACACTGTGTACACACAACTGTGCACTTTGGACCATAAAGACAGCTGATTCTATTCGTTTCAGCCATTGATTCATCCACATCTAAATGTCAAGTTGAATATTGTCATATTTGCTGGAGATTGTTGTGCGGTGTGTGGGTTATACATGGACTCTGTGGATTTCGTAGTGCTTGGAGCTGTGGCGAGATCAATAAACTGAAAGGCCAGTGTGTGCTTGGGTCTAGTTTGCTCCTGCCAGCACACACGACTCCTCCATTTTCAGTATGATAAATGTATAGCATGTTGGTGCTCTTACCCTTTGCCATATCAGCATATGAAATGTTAGACCTCTGTTGCTAAAGATTTTTTCAGACAGAATAAAGACAAAGTAGAGACCAGCTCATATAAAACATCTGCTGAGTAGGACAAAAAGTAAAAAAAGAATAAAAAATGAATAAATGTCTGCTGTCCTTTTTCCTTACATTTTCATCAGAAAGAATGTGATTGATCAATAATACTGAAGTTTTGCTAGATTGGTTAGTGAGCAGGGCAAGACCTTGTCACAACAAGATTTTTGTGGCATTTGTTGACTGTGACAGCTCACTGTCGGTGTCTTTGTGCGTAGAAGAATGGAGGTGAAAGATCTGATCAGCAAAAGTTTGTAGAATAACAATATTTTTGAACATTTTTTTGAAGCAATCAGAACACCACATAAATAAGTATACTAAATGTATAGCTCTTTGTACATCGCATCCTCTTTTTTTCCCCTTTAACTAAAAGCACAACCTTACCAGACTTTGTAAATCGTTGGTGTGTGACCATGACTGCATCAAACTAATTAAACGTTGCATTGGTAGTAATTTACAGTCATTAGCTGTTGGAAAGAATTACACAGACCTTTGATACCCATGTGACTCATGGTATGGTCCAGTGCATTCAATTTGATTACATTGAACTCCATTTCTCCACAATGTTTCTCCAGTTCCAGACTCATCAGTCCTACTCATTGCACTGGTTAATTGCGAGGGATTTGCTAAAACATTATTGTTTATGAATTTTAGAGCTAAAATATGATATAAATCTATAATGCGTCTATTCATTTACTTGACACGATAATAGAGAAGCAAACAAAAGGCTTCAGATTAGCAGTTTTGACAGCAAGTGTGGTTGAGGGACGTCTGCCACGGAGTCCTGTTTAAAGATGAATGTGCTTGTCCATCTTTTTGTACTCATAAATTATATAAGCACAGAGTTCCTCTTGAGAGGAGCATAGAGTTAGATTAAACCATAGAGAAAATAATTTATATCCTCCAGTGCTAGCGTGCTCACAAATACAGATACAATCAAGCATAAATAAAGCCAGAGCATGGCAGCAGCAGAAGAAGGTTGCTGAAATGTAGCAGGTAGGGTTATCTCAGGCTAGAGGAGACTCTGCCGTAAATCAGAAGTGTGGAGTCAAGCCATGGAACTTGATCTCCAATCAGACTGAAGTAACACAAAGAGTTGTACGCTCTCACTTATAATTTAAACCTTTGTACCCACCATTGCAGCAGTGAAGTTGCCAGTACGCCCCTCATTCAAACTGAATGATTTCATCCGACTATTCAGTGTGATTCCATTCTCAGTGCTGTTGCCCTGTGCTAAAACACAGTATGTGGAGTCAGACTATTACACATCTGGCAGACAGTAAAGTTGTAATTTCTCCTGTGTTATCAGTAGAAAGTCAGCTTGATCAGGTAGGTTGTATACATAATTTGATAGCTGTTTCAGAAATCTGGTAATGCTCTAATTTTAATAAGAAAAACACATTTGTACTGTTGTTAAAGGAGACCACCATTCGCACAGCAATGCAGTTACTGTTTCTCGTGATGGATTAGTCTGCTTACATTTTTCTGGCAACTTGGCTCGGAAAATCAATTTCAAATAATTTAATTGAAAGTGATAGCTCTTCACATTTGTAAGCTGTTCTCATCAAATATATTTAGATAAAATATCACATAAATTATTTTATGTAATCTTCCCCTGAAAATGTTCCTCTTTAAACTTTCCCTTAAAAAGTTTGTCATGTGTCCTGAGATTGCTTCATAAATCAAACTGGGAGCTCCAGTTAATCAAGAATTCAACAAGTTATTCATAATTACTTTGTGAACAAATGTCATGTTTTATCAAATGACTTGTTTAATATTTAATTCAAAGTTTACTACATAGGACTTGATTCAGTGTTTTGTTTCTATTTGATTTCAACTTAGAAATTGGATGCAAAGACATGGAATTTGACACAAAAATTTGGTGAAAAGACTTTGTAACCTTCAAAGCAATAATGCAGTCCCATTCCCACTTCTACATCAATTTAGTTTTGTGCAGTCGATCTTTGTGCACTGTACTAAAGTTAAAGAAATTTTAACTTGGATACAATACTACATGCTGACATTTTGAAATGTTTAATAAGGGAGAAACATCCATAGCTTTAGACCCCATCACTCCCATGTTCTCAACCTTTTTTATTTTTTTATTTTTATTTTTTTTTAAATAAATCTCTTCTTGGAATGGTTTCCAACATGTCAACAGACAACCAAACGGTTCCCTAATGAGTCTGATGCAAATCCGAAAGAAATGAATGGTTAGCCATCTAAATGTACTCAAAACTCCTCTAGATCCAAGGATGTCATAAACTCGCACCCTTTTACCTGCTGCTTGTCTCTTCCTCCTCCTCAGTGATGAAGGTAATGCCATTGCTTTCATCTGACAAACTGACACACATTTTGCATATAAGTTTGCACCAGTAAAACTACTACCAGGATACATACATGTTAAGTCTCCAAACATCCACTAAAGAACTTAGAGGCAATTTGTGTGTTCACCTGTCTCACTTGTTCTGTGCTCCTCCCAATGAGCACAGTACACCTCACATTCACTTGTAAAAACACAATAATGTAAAGCCAGGGAGGAAAAATAAGAAGTAAAAGGGTTTGAGTGTAAAGATTTTTATGTAATAGATTTTCTCGCCTGAACATTCTGGCCGGCAAGGTATGACGTTGTAGCTAGTTAAGAGAAGGCAAGCTGCTGATGTTATTTTAGATATAAATTCTTATTTCAAAGATGTAACTTGAGCTCAGTTTGACCTCAGGTTGGTTTTATGTTTGCTTAATTTATTTATTTTTTTATATATTTCTGGAAACATTTTTAGGAGTTTGAAGGCAAGAATGCAAAAATCAAAAGAAAATAAGGCAAGTTTTTAAGAAGATTGTTTTGGGCCTTCACAAGCCTTGTCCATCATTAAGTACAATTACCAGACGTGTCATAAGATGTCCAAACTCATGCCACAAATTTCAATGGTTTTACAATGGATGAGATGATTTCATAAAAGATTTTGAACTTGAGTTGAACTGTCACAACAATGGTGTATGACTTCACTTGGAATGGGTCTCTTTGACTTGAAAAGACTTAATCTACTACACCAAATAGAAAGTCTCTTATAAAGGAAAATTGCAGGCGGTGCAACTGTGGAACCCTGCCAGCCATATTAACCAGTCCTCTGCACTCCCCCTGCCATTTGTCAGTATTTCCTCCTCATGTTGATATAAGCATGCTGCATATATGGTGGTGTTTACCTGCTTTCCTTCTGCATTTACAATGACTCCAAAGACTCTGAAAGGTCCTCTCATTCAGCAATAATCAAACAAATCAAAGCAGAAAAACATGAGTTAAGCTTAATATCCCCCCTCCAGTTAATGTCAAGCAGGTGGATTACCCACAAAAATATGTCCTTTGTCTTTATTGTTTGCGCTTAATTAATAAATTACAAAAGCAACACTTCCAATGCTTCAGTTTTAAAGTTTAGGTTCAATTACATTGTTATGCTAAAATACTTTGTCTATTTATTGATCCATGTACAAATTTTTAAGATGTAGTACCTTTTTAGAATAAATACATTTTCATTGCAATGCAGCATATTTTACTGTCACCCTTACATTTCATGAATCAGTTAGTTATATTTCTTAGTATGAATCTTGTTGTTTGTTCATGTCCATAATCCCCACATCTAACAAAACAGAGAAAGTTCTATTTAATTTAATTTGTTTGCACAAACTACAGGATAATCGAAAATGCAAATTTGAATTTGAAACATGTGAGCTGAAAACTAGAGAGGCAAGAGCCTGTAACTTCCTTTCCATTTTTAAATGTACATACAGAATTATTGCGGTAATTAAAGTTGAAAAAGGAATACATGTATGCTTAATGTCATCTGAACAGCTATGATTTTTTTATGCTTGGTAGTTTAGTCATGGAGCCATGAAGTGCCGTACAGCTTACATTAGTGTCCCAAGCAGCAGCAAGATAATAATGTCTATTTAAATAAACTTGATCACAAAGGTAATTTTTAAGCAGTTGTAAATATAATTTGATTTGTCATGTTAATGATCTGGTGTTACTCATACTATATTTTAAATGCTGGTTTGTACTGTTAAAGTTGGTTAACATGGATTTTCCTTTTTTATTTTGGGTAGAAATTTGGTTAAAATCCTGGCCTGGAGTTTTTCTTCATGGAGTTTGTGTGCTCTCTATGGTTTCTCTGCGGGAATTCCAGCTTCCTCCAACAGTCCAACTGTTGAACACGTTAGTTCAACTGATTGCTTCAATTTGCCCTTGGATATATGTGTGTGCATGTGCAATCATGGTTGTGTGTCTCTGTTGCCCTGCAATAAACTGGCAACTTCTCTAGGGTGCACCCTGGCTATTGTCCAGGGACCACTGGAGACAGGCACCTGACCCCCCTATGTACTAGAGGGGGGTCAGTTATGTAGCAACTAAAGTTACTACATAGTTCAAAATACTATGGTTTGTTATGTTCATACTAGTATATGTATTTGAAATCCAGGCAACCACAAAAAGAAGAATGTCACAAATATCAAAGTGCTGAGTACGTGCATACGTACAAACTATGTCGTGTAAAAAGTATAAATTAGCACTTCCTCTCCAGCTGCCTTTTGCTCTCTCTTTGTAACAGGCCCACATTCCTCTCTGTTCTTGGATGTATTTTTGTCTTTCAACTTTCTTTTTCAGGTGGAATGGAAGATTTGTGATAACAGTAATTACACACCCCCACAATGACACACAGACGCTGTGTGCTTGCACCCTTACAGGCAGACACAGAAACATTAATTATAGTGATCAGAAAGCAGTTTTTGTTAAGCCATGTAGATGCACAGTATTTTATGTTGTGTGTCGTGATGAAAAATATGTCTAAATCCTGACTAAATAATGCAGCAGAGTTTAGGAGACTGGACTTTAGGGGCTGCAGCTTTTAAAAATTAATACGTGCGCACGCATGTTGACGTTTTCTTTGTAAAACTTTGTGTTCTTACCGTTTGTGCTTGCATGTTTATGTACAGTGATTGAATATGCACAGTTTGAAGGGTGGGTTCCAGACTGCTTGCATGATTTGGTCACAAATAGAGCATGAAATTACATTACACAACTAATTTTTAATAGTTTTTAAAGCAGAAAAAGTCATTTATTGTTACCACCCACTTTGTGTTCTTAAGTTTACAAGCATAATTTAAACAGTACTTTCTACTTTTCTGTTTAAATTTGATAAACACATTTGTCTCTTTATTAAACTGTTGATTTAAAAAAATAGTCTACAATAAATCAGCTATTGTATCGTCTGTGGTGGTTGGTCTGTTAAAGTTGGTAATGTTGATTGCACATGGAAAAAAAAAAAAAAAAAAACGTTTGACTCATTTTTGAGGTTTTGAAGTAGAAACCTTAAAAATTCTACCCATTTTATCCATGTGGTGGTCACGGACAGAATCTCAGCCGGTCTGGTTTGGGATCTTAAGCGTCTCATCTTTGCTTTTCACATAAGCGAATGAATTTATTTATTTAAGGGTCTTATTGGTGAATGATGGTAGGATGAAGTGAGAGATGAAAAAAAAAACACGTTGAGGCTTTATCTACTATAACTTGGGCGAACTATTGTGGTGAACAGAGAGCCGAGACAACAAGCAAAGCTTTTAACTAGTTTAGTATTCTAACACCCACGTAGGGTCATGTAATATGGATCATGACCAAACGATGCAAACATGGATGCAATAGACCCTCTATAGGGTGTCCGAACTCAACCTTGAACATAGTTTGAGATGCTCTGTCATCTACAGGAAGCACAAGGTAGAGTGTCTGCTTTTCTGAACAACTTCTCCTTAGCATAATGCTTCCACATTGGTCATATATTTCTACCTATTAGACTTGTGAGAGCATCAAACATTTATGCCATACTACAAGCTAAAGGTAGTAGATTGGAAGAAACAACTATTGTCTTTGTTGAACTCCTCCAGGAGTGACAGGTGGATGAAGGTCATTGCAGGATCAAAGTGGTATTTGACTGTCTCGTGGTCTCTCAGTAGGACACATACAGGACTGGTGTTGTCAGTGCCATTGCAAGTGGTCAGGGTTCAATGTGGCTTCTTAAGAGTTTGAGTAAAGGCTTACTTTTATTGACACTGGGTGATTGGATCTGTCTTATACCGCAAAGTTTATTTTTATTCTATCTTCTAACTTTAGTGAATAAGATTTGTAGAAAAAAAAAATCTACTGCAGTACTGGTCAGAGATGTCAGAGGAGTTTCTTTTTTGACCTAAGGTGAGGCATGTGCAGGTGTCTCTTGCCTATCTGCTGTATTGCCATTGAGTTGTGAAGCTCTGTGTATGTATATGAGGAAATGCAGTGGTGAAGCAGAAATAGTCTATCGAGTAGCTTGAACCTCTGGAGAGACTCGTCTACTGCTACAAATCTGCCTTTTCACTAATGAGCTTAAAACATCTGTTCAGACGGTTGGCAGTAGTTGGATATAATGGAAAAAATTAGAATAATTTACTCCAAGCAGTGGTTCTATACAAACAAGGAACAGAAGCATGATGATATTTACATTATTTCACCCATTTTGCCCTGCAAGTCCTTTGTAAAAATAACATTGAAGGATTATTGGGGTGAATGTTTCATTCACATAATGTTAAACAGGGCGTTCTGTTGTGCTTCAGTTCTGTTGCATCAAATTTGCTCTAATTTGCTATTTTGAAGGATAAAATATTGTTTCTAAGCATTCAATGATGCTGAAACTATAATTTGTTGGCAGACACATTTTGAACTTGTGCCTTTACCCTCTATTCACATGTATATTAGTAATTTTTTGGGTGAGAAAAACAAACATTAACACCTCTGCTTATAAGGGATCTTTGTAGGCTTTGTTAAGAAGGTTCTTTATTATGCTTTTTAGTTTAGTAATATCAGATTTTGCCATTTTGGGCATTACATTTTAATCTCACGCTGAAATAACAAACATTTGTGAGACATTTTCTAAGACAAATGTCTTACAAAATTAACTAACCATATTCTGAATGTTTATATTTTTCTGGTCCTTTATTGGTGACATTATTGCTACCATTTACTCTATAATGCTTTTACTGCCATTTCTGATGATCGTCTGGATGTTTTTTCAGAGGCTGAAACAGATGTAGCACTGCAGTGTTGTGTGGATTTCTCACTGAGATTTTATATCCTTTATACATTTGCTACAAGATGTCATTTCTTTAAACTAAATGTGATTCTTGGAAATCAACTCAATTTCTCGCAGCTTGTTTCATCATTCATGTCTGCTGCATGTACTCACTGGCTACTTTATTCAGTACCCCTTGCCCGTACTGGGTTGAATTCCCTTTTGCTGTTAAATCTGTTGGAATTATGGGACATTGATTCGGGGAGGCATTGCAAACTTCACTGAAAGATTTTAGGCCATATTAACATGATTACATCATTAAGCAGAGGATGTTCTGTCAGCTACACATCCATGATGTAAATATCTCTATCCATCACTCTATTGCAGTGAGATCTAGTGACTGAGAGAGAGCAATGGACCACAGTTATCACGTTCAGACAGGTTTAAGATGATTTGACTTTTGTAACATGGTGCTAAGATTGAGATTCATCAAGCCAGGAAACATCTTTCAATTGAGTTATTGTAAACTTTTGGTAAACTGGGATTAAATGTAGCATTACTAGTTTTTAGCTGACAGCAGTATTCTTCATTGTAGTCTTTTGCTACTAGAGTCCATTTGCTTCAAAGTTCAACATATGGTCTGTTCAAAGATGGTATTCTTCATACCTTAGTTGCAAGAAGGACTTATTTTGCTTACTATTGCCTTTCTATCACTTCAAACAGTCTCCCTTTACTTCTGGTCTCAATATGTTCCATCATTCGCACATCTGATGCTCACTGTATATTTTCTCTTTTTGTACCACTTCCCAAAATCATAAACAAGGAGATGCGTGTGCATGTGTGTGTGAAAATCCCACTAAGCGTGTAGTTTATGAAATAGACAATTCTGTAGGACACTGAAGGCACTTTTGCACTGCACGGAACGGTACGGAACGGTTCCGAGCGTGTTCGCATTACAACTTGCGACCGGTTCCACCTGGCCCCATGGAACCACAAGAGCTGTGGTTCCAATCGTGCCGGCCAAGCGGTTCTGCTTAGAACCAGCAACTGATTGGCCGCTGGTTGTCATGGAGTCAGACGTTGATTTTCCGTTGACAGCTGGCTCTCACTACTATATAGTTTTAAAAATAATGACGTCCGGCACCGCTTCGATGGCGCCCTAGTGTAATGCGAACACAACAGGGCTGGAACCGTTCCATTCCGTACCGTACCGTTCTGGTCCGTGCTGTTCCGTTCCGTGTGAAAGCGCCTTAATAGTCATGGCATTGTCAATCTTCATTCCTTCAATGGAAGCCATTATCACAATCATTTTTTTTTGTTTTGTTTTTAAATTCATTGAGTTGTTACCGTGTTATTTGTTGATTATATTACCGAGCAGTTGCACAAGGGTGCCTAATAATGTGACCTGTGAGTGAATCTATCTGTCTAGCTGATGTAAACATTGCCTGGGGCAGAAAAAAAAAATAGTTTGGAACTGCATTTGGCCATCTTTGGGGGATCACTATCTTTTTGCCAATAGATTACGATTGGTAGCAGAGAGAGAGCGTAAAAACACATAACATTTTGTTAGTTTTTCATTTATGCTACCCAAAGAGTCAGTTAACATATGCAAATGGCAACAGAAATCTTACCAGATCAGACACAGAGACATCTCTGTCATTGTTTATCCTGACAGAATTGTTGTCACTGTTTCAACCATGTTGTCGGTAAATCAAGTGTTTTATGGTAACCCACAATGTTGCAGTGAACAAGTTTTATGAAGATAGAGTGAAGGATTAATTCACTGTTAACCATGTTCTGCCACCGTTTTAGCAGTTGCTTTTGTTTATGTTGAAGCAGTGTTTTATGGGACTCTGCTCTATAGTCACCCTAGGCAATTATAGGTAATGATATATGAGTGTGTGCCAGGGGTGGTGGTAGGGTTGCTTAAGCAGGTTGCAAATGGAGAAGAACCCCCTGAGCATTCAGACAGTTAAAAGTGATGGGATGAGAGTCGAGGTGAGGCAGGATAAGTGAGCAAAGATTGTGCTGGATGGATAGGACAGACGGGGTGTGAAAACACAGTCGTGTAGTCAGAAAATTAGTGAGTGTGAAGTCTACTGCTCAATACTAAAGGCTTCATGAACAAGGTTGTTCAATAGCAGATTTAAATTATTTTAAAAAGTACAGGAAAGTCTCTAAGTAGCTTAGTCCGGATATGTAAAAATCCAAAATGTCCATGCCATTCCAGTCAAGCAATTGCTTAGGTGTTGGCTACGAGTTGACATGTATAAATATTTAAGTTGGACAATTAATAATTCATGTAGACAGTTTTCTTATTCTTTGTGTGGAAAGCATGTTGTTTCGTTGCATTTTGTTCCACAAAATGTATTTCAGAGGCTGCTGCTGGAAGAGAGAGAAAATTTGTAAACTCTGAAAACCTTCATTTTAAAATGCAGGCATGTGTGTTTTGGGTTTGCTACTAGCAGACACATAAGCAGGCTTATGGGTATTTGCATGTTTTTGAAAAAAGCTTTGCTGCTTTGATTGATACCTTGAGCAAGTTTTATACCTTTTTTTCCCAGTTATATAGGCCAAGAAGACATAATATCTCTGATTTAGAGCCTTAAGATGCAGTCAATCATATAACCCCCCCCCAAGTATCATACAAAAACCCAAATTACGTGGTGTTCAAATCTTCTACTTTGATTTATTTCCTACAGTGCTGTATGTGATGGTTGTTTTCTTTTGCAGGTGGTGGAGACCAACCTGGTTGCCTTTGATTGTCATTGGATCCTGATTAATGAGGTGAGGGTCATTGAAAGAATGTAACGCTGTTACTTGTGCATTTGGTTCCAGGTATAATTGAAATAGTTCTTACTTGTCTTTCTGGTTTTATAGATGTCTACTTAAAATAGACAGAAGATATTTTTTTTCCACGTTGCACCGTTCATACTCGACCAAAATCAAAGCGCTTTACAAAAAGTGTTAATGTTAGAAGGAAAATGAATTAAGAACAACACATACAATAACAAGTAACTGAAATAAGAAAGTGCACTAATAACATCAAATTCCATGGTTTTCCAAACTACATAGCAACCTCGTTCCAATTAGTAGTCTTTGGCATTCTGTTTCCCTGCAGTATAAACACGACATGACACGTTTTGCCCCTTGCCACTAGGTTGGCCATTAATCCATATTTATCTTCCCATCGCGCACACACACTAAGGGGTGTACAGGAGATAAAAATAATAAAGGAGAACTACAACAAAGTGTAATTTTCAGCTCACCAAGCATCACTTTAACACTTTGAACATTCCACCTGCTGATTGGGAGAGATGCCAGGAAAAGGTTATTTCTGTCCCGCTGTTAAAAATGTAAATATGCAGACTTTGCTCCACTGTACTGGGATTAACTTGAACTATGTGCTGTGTTGAGATGAGACTAACATTGAGCCTTTCATCAACAAACAAGCCAGGTGGGTTTAGGGCCAAAAAAGGATGAGGGAAAATTAGAAAAGAAAAACAAAAGAGAAAAGATGGAATAAAAGGATATGAATGGGGAGTAATTTTTGTAATACACCATAATCGAAACAAGGAGGAACATATGTTTTAAATAAAATCACCATGACAATGGAACTTTGAGGAACCCACATGCAATATATGTTTCCACAGATTTAGAATTTCCAAAGTGGCACAAAGTTGTATCAATCCAAGGCTTCCCCCAGAAAACTTGCCAAGCCCAGTGGTTGGGCGCTCAGCAGTCATTCACCCAGCAGCCTGCCGTGTTTTTGAGTGAAAAAATGTTTAAAGTTGACAGGAAATTTGAAAGTATCACTTGATAATTATGTGCTTTTGGAAGATTGGAAGATTAATATCTGAACACCAGCTATGAAATCTTAAAAAATGCAAACATAAAAAAAATAAAAAAAAACTTTGCTAAGCCTGGTGGAGGCACAAGTAAAGCCTGGTGTCCTGCCAGGCTTATATGACACTGTGGGAAACCCTGCAATCTGCCAAATGAAATCTTAATCAATTTACCAAACTGCCATGGATCTTAATCCACATTTTCTGTCTCTCAATTAATATGTTATTGTCATCTGAGTCAACAGCAGCACTGACATAAAGTAAAATCAAGAAATGCATTTTAGTAAGTTAATTGTCTAAGCATTTCACAATGCTACTCTTAAAGGAAAGACAAGATTGACCAAAATTTTGTTAAATTTGAATGAGCATTTGCTGCAAACCATCTGGCAGTATACATAGTAAATCAAGAAATATTACAGCATATAATGTTATAGTTTTAAAGCTGTGGCTCAAAAGACATTTAAAGACAGAATTCTGAAGGTTAAGACATATGGGGGAAAAACTGTGGTTGATAACTAATATTCTTCAGAGTGACCTGAAGCTTTTAGACCCCATCTCATAATGTATGCAACCTACTGAACCCGATAAGGCAAAGACTTTAAAAAGAACCACTTTTGAGGGAGTAGGCTTTTAGAGAATAGATTAAATTTAGCTTTAACTTTCAAAGATAAGCCACATTCTTTCTTGGGTGACGTTCTTTTAACACGGTATATCAACGTTTTCTTTATTGCATAATTTCGATTAAGGGTGATAACATTAAATAAAAAAATCTATGCATTTCAAAACAAAATGCATCCCAAAGTGAAGGACAATTTGGCACTGTGTATTGTTTTGCCAGTTTCACAGCAACCTTAGTCTAACAGCACAAAATAATAGTGAGAAAGAAAAAGAGGAACAGTTTAAACTGGCCAGCATAAGCCCTGACCCAAATCACAGAAAACCTTTGGAGAGTGCTGCCAAAAGCACAAAAGGACTCCTACAAACTTTAAAGAGCTTAAGCACAAAGAAGTGAATCGGTGATGGAAGCTACCAGCTGACAAGGGACAGCAAGAAGCTTCTTAATAGCTGTAAAGAAAAGACAATAAACATTGAGCTGTTTGCTGCTGAAAAAAGTTTAAATGATGATATTTTATGAATACCATTTATCATTTCACTAGTATTTTTTTCTGCACTCCTGTTTAGTGACTAAAACAGAACAGTAAGTTTTTTTTTTCTTTTAAAGATGTGAAACTTTTAAGGTTTCACATCATTGTGAAACCATTACTTTCACTATCTTTTTCACAAAGTAAAGTAGACATGTTTTTTAAAACGATCAGTTTTTCTTATCAGTTCTAAATACTTAATGTTGTACTGGAGATGGTGTTGAGCTTTATCATACTTTAGAGTTTACAATGTCTTTCTGATCAATTTTTCTGATCCATATTTACATTCACTCATCAGAAGGAATTTTGTCATGACAGAAACAATGATTTTTTTTTTTTTTACTGCTGGCTGTAAACTCATATTAATTTTAAATGACTTTAAAATGTCCTACATTTTGTTCATAAAAAAAAAAAAAAAGAGTCTGAGCTTTCTTCATAGTTAGTGCCATTTCAATAAAGAAAATACATATTTCATCTTTTTAAATCTCTAATTGCTTTCCTTGGGAATGGACTATTTCTTTAAAGCCTTGGGCCTTACTGTGAAATGACAGGACATAACAGGTGGTCCATCCACAAATGGTAGAAGCCTGAGTTGGTGCAAAACAAGAAACACTCCTCGTATCCTTCGGTGTGTCTCAGTTTCTTCCTCTGTGTTCCATTTTCAAGTCAAAGCCTGTCATGACTCTCTGAAATGCCACAAGGCTCAGTGGACCTATTACTTTTGCAGTTATGCCAAGTATTCCTGTTTGAAACAAATGTTTGTATGTACCACATTCATTAATGCTGCAGGAACAACCACAGTCAACCATGCGAATGTCAGCCCTGTTATATGAAGGTTTAGATTTTTTTTTCTTTCTCATATTTATGACAGATGAAAGGCTGGAGCAATATTGTCACCATTTGCTTCTAAATACTTCAGAGAAGCCTTTAAGAATATTTTTGTGGTTTTTGAAATGCTAATACTTGTAGAGGGGAGGGAGATGTGAAGAAAAGAGGAATCCTGGGCTCTGCACTTTAAGGAATATGGCAAACATCAGAACAAAGTATTGGGGAAACAACCGCTTGTATCAGTGACTGACTTCTTTATTGAATTTTTATTTCTCTCCCACCTGCTTCTTAAAGTCAATGTCATTTTAACATGAATAAAGTTTTATAGCTCACTCAAAAGAGGAAATATGTTTTCTGGGTTTTGAAGGCGTAATGTCTTTGTTCTCATCCTTTGTTGGATTTCAAGGTCAAGCAGCTTATAAAGAAGCTGACTACCAGTTCTTTGCCGGAACATCATTTGTGCTTTGAATTCCAACATGAATCTGACAGCAGAATACCATAACAAACACTACTAAACTTAATCTTCCAAACTTAAAAAAAAAAAAAATACAGTTACTAATATGTTTGAAAAGCATTCATATATTCAGTTTATGAGACAACTTTTTTTTAAAAAAAATTATCATTTAAGTACAGCACCCTGGCTCCTGTATTGGTGGCCTCAGCTCCATATCCTCTCAATGAAATGGCCAGATCTCTGTAACGTAAAACTACACTTTCATTAAGATTGATAAGACAGTTCTTTTACTTTTTGTAAAGAGAATAAAATAATAAATGTATCTATGTCTATTCCTCTTTCTTTGTGTCTAGGAAACGTGAAGTTTTGTGCATTTGTTGTTCAGCAACACTTCATGACTGAATAAATAAGATATGGAAATAATCAAGAAATTTTGGACATTTCAAAAGAATATTCCCATTTATCTGAAATCTAACTTTGTAAAGCCACTATTTGTAGTTGGTGTCTTCTAAAAGTTGTAGGCTCTCAATATAAAAACAAGGAGGATTTCTAAAAGATTAGCTAGGCTAATCAACCCTTAACATTCATACTTAAGACTCATTCTTAGAATTCATTACGCAATCCTGAAAGAAATCACATTAACCTTACCATTAATCAATTTGTAAGGCCAGAAAACAGATAATTTTATTATTATAGGTTTTGTTAGTTTTATATGTTTTAGTTTACATGAAAGTAAAATGTTATAGCTACTAGAGGAATTACTACAGTATAAAGTTTCACTGCAGGAGCAAATTTGTGAACATGTTTAAACATGTTTCACTAAAGCTTTTATTTAGAAACTAATAAAAATTGATAAGTTGGCCACAACTATCTCATCGACGATTTAGTTATAAGCACAATATACCAAATGCTATGGATCAACTGTTGATGAGAGCAGAAGAGCTAGAATACATTCTAATGTATAATGTAATACTGTTTCTTTGGAGAATGGATATTTTAATGTGCAAAAGTGCTTTCAATCCCTATAGATTATTATGCATGAGAGGATACTCTATGGTTGTCATAACTCAGCTTTATCTACAGCCAACAGTCAGCCAGCACCACTGAAGGGAAGTTCACAGCTTATAATTGATCATCCTTCCGTCACCCATCACATTCTCTCCTCTGAGGATCAGAGGATTTGAAGTTAGGAAGACAAGAAATGATAAGAGATGCTTACGGCTTCTCTTGCTTCCCGTCATTCGCTTAAGTTTAGGGGATAATTTAATTTTTGATCGTACTCATTCTAAATCTCTTCATCAAATTTAACTGTCCCTCAGTCAATTATCATCTTTGTTGTTATTGTGGAGACTATTTTAAAACTACTTTTTCGTAAGTAATTTTGCTTCCATTAGACCTTTTGGTGAAAACAAACATCATAAACTCATAAGTGAAGATGCTATTTGGTAGGTTATCTTTCTACAAACTAATGTACTATAAAAGCCTCTCTGAAATGAGATGGATTTAGATGGATGTGCATATAATTTAGACATAAGAAAATTCCATGGTACTAAAAAGTTCACAATGATGCAAACACCTAGCATTAGATTAGATTGTAGTATTCTAGGTATCTTAATGGTTTGTTCAGATGAAGAACTCATAGCAAGCGAATGCATTAAGAGATGTAGACATTATGTCCTCAGCCCTGTTCCAGCCATGCTATGTTTTTTCTTTTTCTGATAGTTTACCAAGATGCATGAGAGATGAGTCTCAACTGTTGCTGCTCCACTTCCATTGTCTTTCACTGTTCAGTTCTCCATTAATATTTTGCTTTCGTCATCATCTGGCTTTCTGAATATCTGATTTCCTCTCCAAGAAAAATAAAACATTTTAGAATGTGTGTTCTGACAAAAACAAGGTGACAAATTGTGTGGGTGGCAGAGGTATAACCAGAAACAGTCTTTTTCTCTATAGAGTGGAAAAATAAGGGTTTAGTGTCTCAGACAAAAAGGCGGAGGGATTGGCTGAAAGAATACAGAGCATTGGAGAAAGTAGAAGAATCAGGAAATGGTGCCAAGATAAAGTGAGAATTTTGCTTTTGACTCTCGACTTCGAATAGCGCAGTGAAGACTAGAATTTAATGGCTTCTGGGTGTCGAATGAGGAAGGAGATTGAGGTCATATTTGGATGTTTCTGGGAATGCTTGCAGCCTTAAACTTCCAGTTGATGTAAAAAAAAAGGAAAAATCTGAGCAAAAAAACAATAAACAAAACAAAACAACACACACAAAAAACAAACTCCTGATTTAACTGTCTTCTTTTCCTCCATTATAGTTATGAGGTATGGTAAATGAATAAATGAGATTGAGATCCAAGACTCAAGCAACTGAAAATGTGAAAAATGAGAAAACGCCTTGAAATTTCCTTGTCTGAGCTGCAGTGAGTTCCTGATAACGAATCTCTGCATGTATTCCTGAAACTTGATCTCAGATAAGCATAAGATGACTGAAGCCTAAGACAATAGATGGATACCTTCATCTAAAACAAATTAAGAATATTAAGCCTTGTGTTTAGAAATGGGGTCCAATCGACCCAACATCCCTTAAAACTTGTATCATTTGCCACAGTCCTCTACGTTTCCCTCAGTCCTCGCACGCACAAGGGTTAAACAAAACTATTGTCTTTTATGATTTTCATTTGATCTTACTTTATTGACTTTAGAGATCAAATAGGACAAGGTAAACTTATAAAGACTCACCTGAGTATGGGCTAAATGCTGACTGAGCACAAATAGTTCTCCTTTATCATGACTTGAGTGTGGTTGTGTCCTGTACACACGAGCATCTGCTATTCAGTATGTATCTGTGTCGCATTCGTTTTACATTAGCTGTTAAAGGACTAACAACTTTGAGGAGACTGAAAGTCATACTAGGTGGTGACTGTTTAGTTTGTCCACAGGGGTATGCAGACAAAGAGCTAAATGGAACATGACAGTGGAAGGAAGATGCATGCTCAGAGGACAAAACTCAAAATTATAGTTTCCTGATAAGTTGTTGTTTATAGGGATTGATCTTTAGTATTCCTGTGCACTGCCACGTCTATATTTGTTTGAGTTTAGATCCTTTGAGTGAAGCCGTCTGGATCATTTTTGCCAGCCGATTTTTCTTTGTATGCCCTTGACTGCTTGCAGTGAATCTTAATTTTGTTTTGGCCCACAATTCTGCTGTGCTTAGCAGGGTTAAGCATTTCTCTCAACTCTGAATCTTTTTTTTTTCTTTTTTTGATGGCTTTGTTACTAAATCCCTTTCAGAACTTTGATGAAGACGACTCTTAGAGTTTTGCCACGTATTAACCCGACGAGACAACAAATAAATTCCTTACTGAAGAATTCAATTCCTTAAGGCAGAATTACCCCTTTGTTACTTTTTCAAACTTTTTTTATTTCACGTATGATTTTTTTCACCTCTAACGTGAAAAAAATAAACAAGATTTGACAGAAAAAGGAGTGTAAAAACACCAAACAAAGATACACTACTGCACATAATTAATCTGTAGCAGTTTATTTTTAAAAGAAAGATAGTTTTGCATAAAGGGGATAGCCTATGGAAGAGCCTAATTATTACATGTCACACTGGGTATTCTAATATTGCCTGCAACAATAATTGTACCATCATCATTGATCATACCACAATGACTCTCAAGTCTTAATGAACGTTAATTGCTTTCAATTAAAATCCACCAAGATTAGTCAATGAGGTGTGATACCTTTAATATTATAGCTTCAAATATAAAGGTTGTGTGATAAATTATTTATGTATGTACACGCTCTGTTATCTAAAGTACTCTCCATCCTGTCAACTGTGCTGCCATGTGAAAATGAAAAGATATCAAAGATGTTTTGCATGATCGGACGGTTTCAAAACAACCCCATAAAAAACACTTGCACGCACATTTACACGAATCAGCAAGCTCACACAGGATGTCCAAACAGACACAGAGATAGAGAATCACTGAACATGTATACAAAGAAAGCAAAGGCTGCCTGGGTTGGTGGCGGCGTTACCTCCACCAGGGACGATAAATGTCAGTTCTCATCTTGTCATCATATGACCCCCTTGCACAGAGGATGGATGGAAATCCATGAATGGAGAGCAGCTGGGAGACATGGTGTCCTAGGGCTAAAATTAGCAATGAGTACTCCCTCAAGGTTTTGCAAGGACATACCGAGGACATGCAAACATGCGTGGTCATAACAATTGCATGAGCTTACACATACGAGCACACACGCACACACACAAATGTAATTTCTTTCCGCCTTTCGGGCATGTATATTTTCAGCTTCATTGTACATTTTTATTGGACAACTCTTGAAGGTGGAGTTAATGGAAGATGTTTAATTTAGTCCCCATTCATTTTTTCTTCCCCTGAACTTTCAACTTGTCTTCACTTCTTACCAGTATTTTTTTTCTCTGTTTACACCCTTACAGGAGATCTCGGACTATGACTTACAGGAGTTAGTCATGAAGTCAATTGGCCGGCTGACTTTAGTTCGCCAGATGTTCCCAATGCCGCAAAACACAACTCAGCGCTGTGTCAAACACAACCACAGGATTAACACGTCCCTCTGTGACCCTAAAAGCCCTAAGGCTCAGCAGCTTGAGGTGAGTTCGTTTGGGGATTTGTCCAGAGTAATGATGATCAAAGAAATTCAAATATGCTAAGGAAGCATACAATTATGAATCAGCAACTTTTTCAAGTTAGTGGATGATGATTAGTGTTCCATGACCATTTTATTGTATTTATTTATTTGTAATTAAATGTGTTGACAAAATTTGAGTGTCTAAAGTGCATTGCAAACCATCTATGTTCAATAGATGTAACATTATGGCCACCTAATGTGTGAATAACCCTTTTGCTTTAAAAAAAAAAATAAAGTCCCTACTTGTCAAGGCATGGACTCCATTATACTACCGAGGGTGTGCTGTAGTATAATGCCACCAAATGTTAGCAATAGATTCCTTAAGTCCTGTAGGTTGTGAGTGTAAGTCTCTATGGACAAGTCTGATTTGTTTCCAGCGTCTCCCAAAGCTTAATTGGATTGAGAGTAAGGGAGCTTGGAGGCCAAGCCAACAACATAAAAATGTTGTTGTCCTCTTCAAACCAATCTGAACCATTTTTGCTTCATGACAGAGAACATTGTCCTGTGGAAAGAGACCACAGCCATCAGACCATAGAGTTTCCATCAGGAGAATATGTGGTCTGTAGTAATAGTTGAGTAGATTGTATGTGTAAAAGTAACAACATAATTGGCAGGACTCAATGTTTCCCAGCAGAGCACTACACTTTTCTGTGATACTACAAGGAATGACAGATTGTGTAGCAGATGAACTATTGGAGAGAGAGAAGTCCAGCATTACATTTTGTTGGCCACTAATCACATAGTTGGCATAGCAACAAAACTAATGTTGGCTGTAAATAGTTTGGATGTTTTATTTTTTTTTAGATTGGAAATGGCCACTTTACTAAGTAGCAATTGTCTTAAACATCATTCCAATTATTTATGAATTCTTCCAACTCTTTCCACTGTTTACAGCATGTATTATGCTAACCATCTGTAACTAATTCAATTGACATCAAACAATCTACATCCTCCCTCACTTTTAGTGGAACTGAACTATATGCTAGCAAATGCCAAGGCAGGAAAAAAAAAGCTACTTAAACATTAATTAATTCAAAGAAAAAAAAAAGTAAAGAAAACTAAATGAACTATAATTGGACATTTCTTTTGAATGTTCCAGTCATTTATTAATTTCTATCACAGCATTACCATTACTCATGGTTGCATGTCTATGTAGGGCAGGGGTGTCCAAAGTCGGTCCTCGAGGGCCGGCATCCTGCATGTTTTAGTTCTCTCCCTAGTGGTAGTAACAACCTCCTCAGCAAGTCAATGTTCTCCTTAGGCCTTCTAATGAGCCATCATTTGTTGCAGGTGTGCTAAACCAGGGAGAGAACTAAAACATGCAGGATGCCGGCCCTCGAGGACCAACCCTGGTGTAGGGCAATAGAAAACAATCTCTATCACCACAAACCCCTTACTCAGTAATAATGGTGCTGACCAAATACCAATTGGAGTGGCTTCTTTTTGACATTTTGCCCCTTTGCATTTTAATTATCTGGACAGAGGATTAGAAAAAAAGTGTTAACCTCTTCTCTCTATCTGTTGAACTTTACCTCTGGTAATAAACAAGTTTGCAACTCATTGAATATTACACAAAATTTTCATGTTTAAGGTTTAAAACCAACCTGTACCACTAATAGTAGTTTATCACTGATTTAATGATTAAAAAAAAAAAACATCAGTGCTTTTTACCACTACCACAGGTTTTTCTGAGTACCACATTATTGGACCATTCATTGTTTGTTGTTAAGTTTTAATTGTGAGTGAGTTTACATTGTGCGTTGGGACAAATTCTGAGCAAAGAGATCCAAGAACTCTCACCAGAACAACTTAGTGACAGACAGAAAGGCACGCAAGGCGTAAAACATGAAAATATGTCCAAGTGAATTGTGTGCGTAGCGAGTGATTGCCTGGACTATGAAGATTATTTAGAGCTTAGAACAAACAGTCAGAAAAAGCTATTTTCCATATTTAAAAAAAAAAATGAAACATTTCAAGATGCAAAAAACTGAAACAAAGCTAATCAGATCTGATGCAAAATATGTGAAACATGAGATGTACCACTGACACTGTGGGAGAGCCTGAATGAAAGCTGCTTTTGTACTAGTAGGCTTAAACCAGAGAGGGAATACAGATTTTACCATGTCATTGAGCCAAAGCAGGAATAGGTACATCACTAAATTAACTATATATTAAGCTTAAAACAATAACCTCTCAGAACACTGAAGGGTAACATAAAGATGGTTTATATCCAGTTTGATTCAGCTTAAAAATCGGGAATAAGCTGCCAGCACTTCTTCTATTTTATTATGGTATATTAGCTTTCTTCTGGATTCAAAGGCTTTAGAATGAACAATAATTTGGTGATTTGACATTGATATTACTCGTAACTATGAGGCAAAACTTTTATCAGTGTGGAAAAGTTAGCCCATTCTTTTTCTTTTGATCTGATCTGAAACAAATTTATTTACCTATGTCCAAATAGTGAAAGTCTGTTTTAAGTGAGTGTGTTTTTCTTTTTTTTTTTTTTTTTTATAAATCCTCTAACGGCTGACAGTATATAGGAATGGGTACATCAGCCATCGAGCTGCCATAAAATTGAATGGAAAAAAGGGAAAAGAGTCTTAGTTATGTGTTGGGACAAACTTGTAAAATTCAGTTAATGTTCTCCTGATTGATGTTGTGACACAAGACCCTGGAGGAACGCGTTTGATGAAAGATGGAAATTCACTGGTGACAGAAAAGCGGTCATAATGTTTATGTGGATGGCTCCCTTTCAGGCTGATCCCATTTTATACTTTCATCGACCATAATCATGACACATATGTATGTCCCAATATATGGTTAGGTACATATTTCTTTTTTTATGTGAATTTTAAACGAATTAAGGTAATTTATGCCTTTAAGGTTAATAAAGAGCTCCTGCTGTAAATGATGTGTCCAAATTAAACTTGCGTGTCCAAACATGAAACAAGATCTTCTCAAGGTTAATTAATAATGAAACCCTTTCAACATATCTATTAATTTAATGGGTAAAGGCTGTTAAGTTCAGACTGCTGCTGAGGACTGAGCAAATCCTGTGTTTGTCTCCTGAATATTTGCACATTTTTACATTAAACTGAACTGTTTGCAAGTATCCCGAGCATATGTATAGTTAGTGGTTTACCTTAAAAAAAAGGAAATAGGGGTTGGCAAAGAAATAAATGGGGCAAATGAAACAGGAAGTGGGCTGAAGAAACAGATCAGCTTCAGTCGAAGAGGGGCCCAATTTCACACTGCAATGAAGCACATCAACTCAAACTGACCCCACACACACGCAAACACACGCACACACATAGTGTGTCTTAAATATGTCTTATATCATGAAAGTAAAATTTTTGCACTTATTTCAGAAAGTCAAACTCATAGATTCATTAATCACATAGTGCAGGATCTTCTAATTTTGATGATTATGACTTGCATGTAAAACACAAATTTCCACGTCCCAGGAATTTAGAATATTCTCAAAAAAGATAATATTGAAAACTCATGGGGTCAAATCCTAATCATCCAACTAACTCAAAACACCTTCAAAGGTTTCCTGAGCCTCTAAATGGTCTCAGTCTGGGTCAATAGGCTACTCGATCAGGGAGAAGACTGATTTGTCAAATGTTCAGAGGAGTCATTAACACCCGCCACAAGGAGGGTGAGACGTGAAAGGGCATTGCTAAAGAAGCTGGTTGTTCACAGAGTGATGTTGTGTATTCATAGACAGTTGAGTGAAAAGAAGTGTGATAGGAAAAGGTTAGCCAGCACCATGGACAGCCTGGAAAAGATTGTCAAGCCAAATCCATTCAAGAATTGCAGGAAATTCACAAGAAGGAGGCTGAAGCAAAAGTCAGCACCTGCAGACAAATCCTACATATGGACAACAAGCGTCTTGCCTGTATTGAAGAGAAAACAAAACTAAACTCCGTGATCCAACTTTTCTTTTTCAGATGATGGTAAAGTTTACTTTTGCAAATGAAGTTCCAACTGGATAATTGGTGTAAAACAGAAAGAAGTAAACAGTACCACCAAAAGTCTAAATAAAATAATGATTGTCATCAGCAAAGAAATGTGTCCCACCTTTTCTGTCCACTGTGTTTTCTAAAATGCCCAGTCAACTTAGCCATCTGCTTGGAAATGTTAGATCACGTCATGCTTCTTTCTGCTGACAAAGTTTTATGGAGATGTTAATTTAATTTTCAAGCAGGACTTTGCTCCTGTCCATTCTGCCAATAGTACCAAAAGCTGGTACTACAAACTTGTATGGCTAACAATCTTGTGCAACTTTGACCTTTGTGGAGAATTTAGAGTCAAGAGGAATATGGCAAACATCAGACCTAACTTTGCAAATAAGTGCCTACATTTAGGAACCTGGACTTCCAGTACAACTCAGCAGTGCCACAGGGTGATCACCTCCATGCCACACTTCTGCTTCATTAAAGAGACTCTGCAAAGTATTGAGTGCAAAGAAATTAACATACATTTCGGAGGCTTGGCATTTTTGTTTAAAATATCCTTTATTTAATGATCTTATGCAATATTTTAATCTCATGAGAGATTGAGTTTTCATCTTAAAACCGTTGTCCTCAAACTTACAGAAAATAGCAGCTTGAATGTGTAATGAATTATGTGATTTTTATTTTCCGAAATGTGTTCAAAACTAAATAACATTTTCATGACATCCAAATTCAAAATGTACACGTAAAGCATTTTTTCCATAAGTGTGTACAAATTTCTCAATAACATTCTAAGTTTAAAAAAAGCAGTAAAACGTTCCAACATGATTAGGCAACGCTTAGTAATGCGAGCCAACAGCGAGAATGACAACGATGTAGAATGCGTCTATTAGCCTGGGAATAAATTAAACCATGTCCCTCTATTTTTTTCAGAGAACCTTTATAGGTCTTGTATTCCTCAGTAAAAGGATACTGTGGGGCCCAAGAGCCTCATTTGCTGCATCGTCTTTGTTGTTTTGAATGTTTCTGTCATACATATTGGCAGTAATGGTCTGTCTTGGCAGATACATGGTGAAGGGAGCTGTCACAACGTTTTGCATGAGATGACCCATGTTACAACTCCGGGACATAGCAGCATACATCCTGATTAGCTAGTCTGTTTTAATGGTAAGGATGGTAATAAAAGTGCAATTTTCAGGTTTGACCCTTTTTGTATAGTTCCACTATATCTCATTAGAGTACCTTTTCTTCCTTGTGAGTACAAAGCAAGCTTTAATTCAGTAAATATGTATATTTTAAGTCAAAGACATGTCTTTAGCTAAGCAAAAGGGATAGCAAAGTGGTAATTTTTATATGGTCATATCCTTTGAAGTTGTAAATACAAAGCTGCGGCTTTGTGTGTGTGTCCAAAACAAAGAAACTATACTGCCTGCCTGTTTTTGATGTATAAAACGGTCCCTTCGGAAATTATAGCTTTTATTTCTTTGATGCTATCATGTTCTTTTCTGAGTTTTCAAAAAGAGTAACATATCCGTTTGTTTGCGTGTGTGAACAGATTCATCTTGTTTCGTCAGTCTACTTGATGTCTTTCTCATTAACGTGAGGACAAGAGGCTCAACAGATCAGTCGCTCACAAATCGATTAAAGACTGAATGGACTGTCCTTGTTCCTTCTTGTTCTCTTTTGTACTTATCTGAGTCAATGGCGTATTTGCAGTTAATGCAGTTTTCTTTACATGTTTTTCTGTGCCTGCGTGTGGGTATCTTTTCAAAATGAAAAATAGGGAACAAATGAAAGCCACAGAAAAAGTTAAGATAACTATGTGAAGACCAAAAACACAGAAATGGTAGTTGTATCTAAAATTTATTTATTTATTTTTTTTGTCATTCAGGGGGTTTCTAAACTTCCAAAATGCTTTAATCCAATTCACTAACTAAATTTAATGATCATCAAAATATGACACGCGTACATATTCAAATGGGTTAATGGGAAGTCACATATTTAATACCACAGTCAAATAACTGTTACCTTCGCCTGTTAAGAAAATGTATATCAAATACAACCTAAAATAAATTTAACTTTGCATCACAGACATATCTGCCACCTTGAAATAGGCCTCTGTCTCTTTAAGAACCTCCTACCCTTTCAGACACTCTTAAGTTTACCTCATCATTGTTAACAATGCTTTTTTCATGGTCTTTTACAACTGTGCTTAGGAGCATTGTAATTTGTGTGATAAGCTCAGCAGACATACAGTTTCACCATTTGCTAATTGCTGCTGCCGCTAGTCTGATGGAGCTATGTGGTGGAGGGGCGGAGTAGGGATGCTTTGTGGGGTAGGAGTTCAGCTGTGGACTTTGCACCACCGAATGGCTACCGAAGGAGATTCATGAACTTTTCAGTTATGAATGAAGCAATACTTTGGGTATGCGTTTGATGAGGGAATAACAATATATCATTATACAAAGCTCAAAACACTGATTGTGCATAATATCCTTTTATAAATTATAGAAGATGATGGGATGTTTAATTTTGGCTCTTCATTGGGAGACTATGTCCAAACCATTCTAATTCACATCTCACACTAATCACTTTAAATGTGTTCTCATTTATTTCTTTGCAGATCACCAATCGTTACATCTATGACACCGTTTTGCTGCTGGCCAATACCTTCCACAGAAAGTTGGAGGACAGGAAGTGGCACAGCATGGCCAGTCTCAGCTGCATCAGGAAGAACTCCAAGCCTTGGCAAGGAGGCAAGAGCATGCTGGAGACAGTGAAAAAGGTAGGGTTAATGGAAAAAAAATAAATTACCATTATTATGGCTACAATAGAAATTGACTTGTTTTTTGGGGATGATGTATCAGCAATTCTCCACCTCCTTACGTCTTAGTTTCCTTAAAGTATAGCCAAAGCAAACACAAGGAGTCCAGGAAGAAAAGCTTTTTTTAATTGATTCTTGCCACTGAAATGGCTTTTATGGCTTTTCTAAATAATTTTAAATACCAAAAAATGCAGTTCTTATTTCATGGACCTAATAAATGTATTATTCACATAAAAAAATTAATTCTTTCAATAAACATCACTTTGTCATTATTTTCTAGAGCATGACTCAAACTTTCAGTCATTTTATATTTTCAGTGATTTTCTATTTTTTTAAATAAGAACTTTTGTGTGATTGTGAGATATTTAGGTTATTAGCATTTTATATCTGTACATAGAAAAAAAGTATTAAACTAATTCTAGATTGCATAATACTTACAACCTGATAATTTTTATTTCTTCTTGTTTCTGTACACCGAGATGGAATATGGTGACCCAAAATGAGCTTGAGGAAATGTCATGTGCGCCTGCAGAAAAATTGAGAAATTACAAACAAGATTTGCTCTAATTTTAACTGTCTCCAATATTTTAGTGGTGAAGAAAACCAAATGTTTCAAACTTCAAATAGTGGAGCATGTACTTTAATACTGTTGTAACGACATTAAATCTTCAGGGACTGTGGTTCCTTACGACAACATTGCATAAAATGCATGTAAGGACTGCTACTGCTAAATATTAATTCAAGCTCTTGGAATCATAAATGCGTCTAAAGAAGCATAAAACAAGTTACATTTCATTCAGTCTGGGTTTTGTTCATTGTTTGAACTGGAATTTGAAATATGACACAGTAGACCTTTTGAGCCATACATTAATTCAAGGGCCTCGATTCTTTTTTTTTCTCAATAAAAAAACTATATCATTTAACACTTCTTTTGCAGCAGATAATTTTATTTTATTTTATTTTTGTATTTTAACCTTAAGTTTAAAGTAGTAATTGGCAATTATTTCATCACAGTTAAATTCAATTGGATAGATGCTCTCTGTTTTGATATTAATATAAAAATGACTCGAGGGATAGCACTTTGACTGAATGATGAAATGCTAATTCAGAATTAGTGTCAGAAAATAATAAATGTGTTGCAATGGCTTTCATATCCATCTTTGTGTTTCACCTTGAGATCAGGCTGGGTTTGGCAAGACTTTCATCAGCAAGTTTTGGCTATTTAACCAAGCCTGATGACTGTCTCAACAGAGATGTGTTAAAAAGCCCCAAGTGGTAATCGAGTTTAGTTCAGCAGTCTGGCATCGGTTCCATTTTGCTGTGTATCAGCAGTGTTTTTTACTCACTGTGCATGCCTGGGTGTTTAATCAGTGTTTTGGTATGTGAGGGCATTATGATAATGATAAATACTAATTTGCACTTGCTGATGAGGGGCTCTATTGATGTTGCTTTTTGGTTTCTATTGACAAATTCAGAGTGGGGAACAAATTGAAGCAGGTGAAATTGCTCCTCTTAGCCTAAATTATGTGTTGCATTTGTGCTGTTGGCAGACTGTCATTGCTTTAGATATTGCTGCCTTTCAATCTCAGTAACTCCATCATTTTAGACTTGGGATTCCTGTCAACATTTCCTCACCATTGTGGAAGTACAGGAAGCGTAATTCAACCATTTTGTTCACTGTGTTGGGACCAGGGACACGTCTAAAACCTGCAGGGTGGAGGACTAGATTTGAGGATCCCTGGCCTGGAATATCAGAATGTGAACAGGACAATATGTTCTGACAGAAATGCTCACTGCAGATTTTGCATCAAAGATTAAATTGAGCAATCTTGTTTAGAAAAATCAGACAAGTAGGAGACCATGCAAGAACAATATCAGAAAGAGAACATGGGGGATGCACAAAAGCTTTGACATCAGTATTGTTCCCTTATTAAAACAGAAGATGGCATCTTTGAGTTTTCTTAGATGCGCAAAGGTTAATCACCTGTTGATGATGTCAGATGATGCCTGGCTGAAATCCACTCAGACGATACAGATAGACATGATTCTTTCCTGAACTATAATAAGTCTGAAAAATGACTTGATCCTTTTCTCAGAAACTGAAGCCCGCCTCTGATGGTGTCGGTGTCATAGGTGGTTGTAAAATCTTTTAAAGAACCAGGGTTCTTTAACACTGTGAAATCTTTTATTGTCAGTGTTTCAGAAAAAGTCCAATGTCCAGATGTGTTTGTGTGCAACTGCCGTTAATCAGATTATTCAATATCCTGCAAGTTACACAGGAGGCGATGAGTGCCTACCAAATGCATATTCACACCTCTGCATCCTGCTGTGTTTGAGAGCCCTAAACCTCTTCACTTCCATGTTCTTATCCAAACACATTAAAGAAAATGGATGTTAGTAAATAATCCACTTCATCCATTGTAATGCCTGCCTTCACACCATGTCCCCATCTGCAGAAAGCAGCATAAACAGCTTCTCAATGTACATCTATTGTCACTGGGTAAACCTTTGGCTTCTGAACTAGAAAGGCTTAGTCCCAATGAATAGCAAATGAAGGGGGTTGGCCCAATGCCCGTCAATCACTCTGCAAAATAAAGATAATACCGCTCTGTTTTCTTTAGCCTGTAAAACAACAAACAAAAAAGCAGGCCACATTCAGAACGTTTCTTGAAGGCTTTGTACTTATTATTAAAAGCTGAAATGATTTGTTTAAAAAAATTGTACACAAATGTTGCCTGAAAAACCGGGTCAGCTTACCTCTCCTAGCGTATTAGTATTCATTTGAATTAGTTGTTGTAGCGAATGTAAACAAAAAATGGTTAAATGTCACAGTGAAATTGCCCAGCACAAAACATACGGATGTAAAATGGTAAATATTGCGAAATAATCCAACATCTATGAAAGGACATTTTCCGTTGTGCTTGCAGTTTGGAGTGAGCGGTCTTACCAGTTTCTTGGAGTTCACCGACAATGGCACTAATCCCAACATCTTCTTTGAAATCCTGGGAACAAACTATGGAGAGGACAGGGGCCGAGGAGTCAGCAGGGTAAGTAGTTAAAGCAGATTATATCAAAGTCACATACACAGTAATTTCAGCATTTTATTGTCTCATTTATTTATTTATTTGTCTACAATTTTAAGTGCTATGAATAAATGAATCCAAGGCAGAATAAAATCCATCAAGTTGTAAAGAAATTAATTGATTACTTTCCTTATTTCACTGTCTCCCTTGATCCTAGTTGTTTTGGGTTTTGGTTGGGTCAAGTACAATGACTTCAGCTGCAGCAGCTCTCCTTCTGTTAAGAGCAATGGTAATTAGATGCCATTTTAAGTGACATTTTGTAATGGTAATGGTTGCATAATGATTGCATAATGAATTTTAACAAGCCTCATGAAAGACTTTCTTTCTCCTTACAACCACATAAATTGTCATAACAGAGTATTCATTGATTTTTGTCTTTGTGTGTTTTAATTATTTTTGTTTATGCTGGTCTGCAGTATTCATAAGAGATAATAAACGTATAATTAGTGATCAGCACTGTAAACTGTAAAGGATAGCTTTTTAAATTGTAGTTTTTACCCCGATAATAACATGTACAGTGTTGTACAATTAGAGGTCACAACATATAGTATTTGTAGGTGTTTACAGTTAATCTTATTGATTTTATCTGCCTTTCTAAGTAATGCCAGGCCGCATTGTGAGTGATTTCTGTCCTTACATTGTTTATTTGCCTACTTGATG
Organism: Poecilia latipinna; assembly: GCF_001443285.1. NCBI lineage: Eukaryota > Metazoa > Chordata > Actinopteri > Cyprinodontiformes > Poeciliidae > Poecilia > Poecilia latipinna. The sequence goes on from NW_015113747.1 coordinate 43,055, forward strand.
AGGCATTGAACTGGGCGCAAGGGCGCACGCACCAAACCACACCATTTGCCCGGCTTGCGTAAGCTCTTCACAAATGCCACAGTTGACAAAAGTTGGACATAAACACACACTCATACTCTGCTGCTCACATGCAGGTGGACGCCTATGCCAATTTGTTTCTGTACTAAATGCAACAAAAAAGTTGCAAAGTTGGCAAAAGTAGGCTAACTATTGTGGAACGCAGCCCTCTCTGACTATTGTCGTGGGTAGAAAAGATCGGTTTTACACGTAAGCATGGACTGATTGTCTATCAACCTGCATACCCCTAAAAATAACCCCCACTCCAAGTCAAGATCACAAGGGGAAACACTGCTTACTCTATCTTCTGTTTTGGAAATAAATAAGTTAGTAAGGATATTTTAGAGTTTTTCCTCTTATAAAAACTCTCTAAATTCTCTAAGTGAGGGTGTAATATAATTACACCTTCACCTAAGTTGAATTCTTCAATAAAACAACAGAAACAATTATACTGCTGGTTGCAGGGAAATAATTGTCATATATGGGAAAAAAAGACATCTGCTTACACTCGGGACACATTTACATACCACCAACATGCAGGGTGCAAAGAGACGCAATCAAAAATTGTCTCAACCAGAAGAATCATTTTAGATATCACAGGACTGTGATTATGGTTAATGTGGGGATACACCAACATAACAGAGCATGCCATCACAGACAAAATTAATCTCTGAAGCATAGTATAATTACATTAAAGTAAAATTCCCTAATCAGAGAGCATAATTACTTCTGAGGGAATTAAATCAGTCTTTGCATAGCTTTTGTGCTGCCGTGTCTGTAAATGCTCTTTTGTCCGTCAGTGGGATTCAGTTCAATTCTAGTGATGCTAGAATAGAATTCATTTTAGTGCACGTTTTATGTATTGTAGGGTTTAGCCTTTCAGTCTTGATGTTTTTCTTAACGTTTTTATTTCTAATAATACACTATGTGAACTACATAGGGTTAGAGAAAAACTTCCGTGCTGTAGCTTTAATAAGAACCCTCACAAGTCAGTGACTTATATTTATTATGTTTAATTTTTTGTGCATTTTAGTTTCCCTAAAGATATATTAACATTTGACTTTTTTTTTTTCTATTTCATGCTGTAGGCTGCATCATCTTTCTGTGTCTCTCTGGTTGCCTTTAATCCATATTTTTTCTTGCATTTGTGCTTCTTGAATAAAAACATGCTAAACTGTTGAAAAGGGTCTGGCTGACACTATTAAGGATATGCATGAAGTCTTAATAATGTCATTAACACCATATTCTTCTGAGGATAGTGGTTAACCTGAGCCTTTTTTCTATCTCTCAGTATTGTTTTGTCTTCTCTTTGAGGCCTTTTTTTAATTCCTGCTGAGAGTCTCATTAATGACTAGCATGCAGACAAGCTTTTATTTTCTCCTATCTCACCTTAATTAAGACACTGAGTAACTCAAACCCTTCCCTTTTATTTTTTCTGGATGTTTTTTTAACTCAGTCTTTTCGCTTTCTTGTCATTTGGAGAATTGTCCTTTCTTTCAAAGTGTCCAGCCGATTAAGTGACATTTATTCTCAACCGTACTTCAGGAATGCTGTCTAGTATAATGATGATGCCAAAAAAACTGAGATAAGTCATAAATAATATTCCTGCATGGGGTTTCATGCTTCTTTTTGGTTCATTAGCTTCAGTGGTAAAGGAGATGATGTGGTTCTCTGTATACACCTGGAATCATTGCAGAGTGTTACAGATCTTACAGAGTGGAGATAAGCTTGTCATGTCTAATTGAATTGTCTACTTTCTATAACATATTAAAGGACTTTCAAGAAAAGAAAAAAAAAACAGCAATATGTACTTCATAGCTTGTGCAATAAAAGCGCTGAGGATACATGAAGAGATACACAGAATGAATTAGTTAAGCAGGGAAAACTAAAATGTAACAAGCAGAGGAGCATGGAATATGGCCATAGATGGCAGTCTGTTCCAGAGAAAGAGGTGGAAGCTATGGGCCAAAACGAGTCGCAGTCTGTACTCTCTTGAGGTGTTTTCACACTTGATAGTCAGGTAGACTCGTTTTGATTGGTTTCAAGGATTGCAACATTTGTTACATTTTCACACATCACAGTGTCAAATGAACCAAACCCTAGAAAAACCAAAAAAGCACAGTTCGCTTTTTTGATCCGGATCAGAGTTCAATTGTTCATTCACACCTCCTCAAACAAACCAGGATATTACATTCCAAATACAATACATTTACTTTTTGTGTACCAATTATATATTTGGCCAATTGAACACCAACTGTCCTTGCTGCCAATGTGTAATGGAAAGGATGTACATCACTACCTGTAAAATGTGAACTACATTTACAGCTAAACTCAATCTAAACATTTAGTGAAACACTCAAGCCCTTTGCCATTTACAAGTACTTGCTTAGGGGATTTGTTAAGGACCAGATATAAAAGAAAAAAAAATCAGAATACACAAAGTTTTTCACCTCACATCCACAAACTTATTTCTTTTTTTGTGATTTTATGTAATAAGCCAGTATACATTAATGCATATTTTCCTAATTAGAACAGTGTGAGTGCCCAGACTCAAACAAGGACAAAGTTGTTCAAAGAGTAGAAAAGTTTATGTTTAATACTATTTAACTATTTAAAAATAGTTAACAAAGCATAAAGATTCAATGCAAGAATAAATCAAGGGATAAATAATGGATTTGTGCCCAAATTAACTGAGATCAACAGAGCACTAGCACAAACAAGACTGACCTACAAACAAAGAACAAAAGGCTGCTTAAGCAGAGGTGGATTAACCTAAATCTACCACAAATACAAAATTAACTAAAGCATCTTATGAAACAAATAAAGCAAAACTAACGATAACTTAGCACAAACAATAAAGGTGAACATTTAAGAGACAAAATTAACAAATTAAAATCAACTTGACACAACAAAGTCTTTCAGAAAAATGGTTTGTTCCAGGTTTCCTCCTCCAGCTGGTTTAGCTGCACCTCAAACAAAAGAACAAGTGTAAGTAAACCATTCAGACAGACATTAACTAAAATGTGCACCCATTAGAAAATATATGTTTAAATTAAATAACTAACTTAAGCATACTATAAGCTGTAACTACTATAAAGAAAAAATAAATATTAACACGATGTGGTGGTGGTAGGAGCATCCAGCACAAACAGGAACATATTCTCGGCAATGTCACACATATTCTCTAATCATCATGGATGCAGCTGTAAAGCCCAGCTGTAACATCTAAGATCATGAGAACATAATGCTCTTCTTAATGAAGTCATATTACACAAGGAAAAACACTACTGAACCAAATGAAATATTGTAAAAAAAAAAAAAATATATATAGCAAGACAGTGTAATTTACATGATATGGAACGACTTTAGTCTCATAAGAAAAAAAAGATTTTGGAGGTATTTAAAAAGATTACATTAAAGGCAGAAAAATGAGATAGAATAATTAACTTGGTAGTTTACAGTAATTAAATAATACGGTGATTTGAGGTAAATCTATAAGGTAACATGCCCAAAGCTAAAAAAAAAAAACAAAAAAAAAAAGATAGAGAAAAAATATCTCCAAGGAGAAAATATATTATTTCTCTTTTATCCATCATATTAGGTAGATTAGTATGAAAATTTATTCACTAAGTCTTTACTACTTCAGGCAACATTGGGGGAATGAAAAAAAAGTTGTAGTGGGATAAAAGGGCGTGAAAGCAGTAAATGATGGGGATAAAGAACTCGATTGATTTAAGTAAACAGCATTTGTATGAATTTGTCCTGTTTCATAATCTTTCCTTCACTACTTCTCGCCATGCTATAAATTTAGCCATTGCTGATTTTCAGAAATTAAGATAAGATGGTGATATTTTTAAAATGTGCTTTTTAGAGTTAATTGAAAATACAGTTTCAAATATGCTGTATTTTAAACCTCTTTAAGGTAGTGACAGTGGTAGGAATCTGTTCTGTGGGTTATCGGTTTGAATACCCATTGTGTCCTTATGCATGGCAGCCTTGCTCCTATCAGACAACCACAAAGTAGTCATGTCTACAATATGATATCGGCCATTTTAAACTTTGAATAATTACTGCAGAGCTTAGTCATCCTTTTTGGACTTTGGCATTTTTTATTATTATTTTTTACAAGTGAAAAAGAGTTTTTTTGTTTTTTTTTGTAACAAAATTTTGCTAAGTCGTAAAAATAACATCAATGGACTGTCCTATTCTTCACTTTTTAATTTAAGCAATAGGAGAAAGACAGGTGCTGCTTGCTTTGCACTTTGAAATGTGCTTCCAGGGAATTTTAAATTAATGCAAAGAGTAAGACATTTTGTTTAATCAGGAGTTAGCTGAGCCACTGGGATATCAGCGGTTAAGCCTGGTGAAACTGCGCTCTATCTGATCAGTCTTGTTCTCACACAAGACACCGGCTTTGAATGTTGTCAAAAAATCTATACAAAAGCCAGGTCGTGCTGTGTAGCATGATTGAATAAATGAATTGTTTTTTTTTTTTTCCTTTTGTAACAGAACAATTTTCTCATGTTACAACATAAACCGAAGAATGACACAGATATTGATGTTCTCATTAAACCCTTTGTCAAATGACAGTGAAGGAATTTTCCCCAAAATTTAAAGACATTTTTAAGATATATTTTTTTAATCCCTTTTTTTCCTATAAATGATCCCCACGGTAAACAATGGACACAAAAATAAATAAATAAATAAATAAATATATATATATATAAGTAAACTGTTGTGAACTCATAAATACTTGAAACATTCTTGACTCAGACTTTAATACTGATGACAGCAATTTATATTCAGATTGACCAAAGAAGACTTGACATTGGATGCTAATTGAAGGTGACCAATTGCCTCCGGTGGACTTGAATTGGCTCAAGCATGAAAGCATAGGTGAATATATATTTTAAATGTGGGGGAAAATGTTTAAAAACAACGTCAAAAAGAACCAGAAAGATGAGAGGTAATGAGAGCAGTGAAAGCAAATGAATGAAGCAAGTAAGAATATGCAGAGGAATGGGAGATGGAGTTCTTTTTCACAGTAAATCCATGGGGAAATTCATTTCATTTTGGCAAAAAAAACAAAAACATCCGTTGTGTAAACATTTTAGTTAACATCCAACAGTCACCCGGCAGCCAGTTCCTCTATGTTTGTTCAGAAAAGTCAGGAGAAGCTTTATTCCCCAGGTGCTCCACAGTCAGTGCTGTCTAATGACAAATCAGGTTTACTGATGTGGCATAATCAAGTTCAAGTTCACTAATTTTAAAGTACTTTGTCTACATGTACATATCCGTACAGCTAAAATCAGATATTCATATAGATTGTTCAAGAAAACATTTTTTTTCTATCCGATATTAAATCAGACCAAGCCTTTCCTGCTTGTTGCATATTTTGGACGACCAAAATTATTTGTTTGCTTAATCCCAGAATAATAGATTTTTAAAAAATCATTCTTACAATTTCCTTCAAATTCAGAAGTGTACATACATTTTCTTAGTAATCAGTATCATTTTTCTTTTAAACAGTAAAACTTCTGTCAAATGTTTTACGCATGTTTTTACAAGGTCCCGCATCAGCTGGAGTGACGTCTCAGATTTAAAAGCTAGTCCTTTTTTTAACCAAATGTTAACAGTGATCGCTGTGGTGATGGCCATCAGCTGTGCTGTCCACTCAGACTCTGTGCATGATGCAGCCAAAACAGGCTCTGACTTGAAAGGCAAGCACTTATTTTATGTTAAATGTTTTTATTTTTACTTATTTTCTAGAGATCAGTTATTACCTTAACATTACATTTTTTTTGTAAATTTTGATGTTGTGATTCGTAAAAGAAATAAAAGGGTGAGAATTTTTTTTATAGGCATTGTGGTAATTTAAGTGCATGTAAACTTCTCACTTTAAAGAGAGTAAAAAATATTTCCTGAAGGAATTTTCCCCTAATTGTTAGCAAACAGAAATCATTTTGATAAGCACCCCCATTAAACTTTTACGTCCTAAATTGTTAGTTGGTCCTTAAATATTGCTTAAAATGTTCTGATGCAGTTAGCACAGTCGGTTCAACACCCTTTATCCCGATGTGTACACTGTATAGAAGGAGGAGGTGTTCTTCATAGAAGTGACTGGATTTAATGTCCCACAACATTCACTTCATTTGCTTACATTGAGTCCCAGCATACATGGGAAAATAGGAAACGGTGCGTCAGCAGCTTTCCAACCCATTCTTTACGTTTCTACCACAAGCACAATAACAATGCTATTTAAGCACCAACTCTTAGCTGGGCCAAAAGAAAGAACTGCTTTTGTCAGGTGCTGCGGAGACAGGATGATGCGGACCAACAACCAGTTAAAATGTTGTGTGCTGTATTTGAAACTTGTGAGATACTTTGATTTTTTTTTTAACTCTGGAAGTCATAACAAAAAAACGTGTATAAACATGCTGTATATATTTTGCTTTAGTCAATATCAAAAGACTGAATGAGCATGAGGACAAAGAAGAACTGATAAATGTAGAGCCAGAGGAGGGAGAGAAAATGTCGTCACTCTTTGACCACTCTCCTAAATTTCAGATGTGTCAATTGACTTACGAATGAAATAAGTGATTAATGGATGGCAGCATTATGTATACAAGGAAGGTTAAAAGGGAACACTAATTGCCTGTGACCTGGTAGCAATCTCGACTAAGCTGGCAGCAGAGAGTGACTGAGAGATTAGTAGCAAAAGAGGCAGCCCAGAGCTACTTGACACCAAGGTTGTGTCCTTGTGTTAAACAAACCGTAGCTTTATCAGCAGAACTAACTGGCCAAGAGACAGAAAAAGGGGCGGTCCTCACTCAGCCAAAACTGAGAGGTGGGAGAGGTGCATAATGGATTCACAAGATTGACCATAAATTACCAGACATAGAAGGAAAATAGCTTTTAATCATATAATATACAGGTAAGTGCTGTAAGTCAGAGAAAGAGCCAGAATTGCATGTTACTGGTATATTAAAGAAAAAGAAAACAAGTCATGCTTTGTGGTTATTTTAGTTCCTTTTGAGGACAACTGTGAAACTTTTTTGCATAGTTCAAACTTCAGACAACTACTGCGAAGTGGCTGTTTGGAAGTTTAGGCCTACAAAATGCCACTTCGTTTCAGAAAAGTGCAATAAGAAACACTAATGACAATAGGCCTTTGCTGTGCGGGCATATTGTTTTTAAAATAGAAAATAACCTTGTGAAATGGAATAGAAAAGGACTAATGGGTGTGCTTTTGGAAAAAAGAGGTTCTGAGTAAATTTGTATTCGCACTTCAGTTTGACTCATTTCCACTTTTCAACTTCTCTGTGCTAAACTTAAGCATAGAACTAAGTTTACCAGATATTGCTTTTATATATATATATATATATATATATATATATATATATATATATATATGTATATGTCTCTTCACTTTTCTCCGGAGGCTCACAATTACCCTCTTCACAAATATTGGCCAAAAACTTATTAAAAACATCAGCCAATTATCCCCCTTATAATTACAAAGGCCTCATTCACATCATGATTTTTTTTTTCATCACATACGCTTTATTCTTGCCATAATGAGATTTTCCCCAGGTGGTAGTTAACACTCACAGACCAAATGTACAAACAGACTCTCAGGTGTTTCTTTTGGTGTTAGATGAGGGCATTGTTACCTTTTAGGAGTCATTTTAGAAGGCAAAATCTGATACATTTATGTTTCATCTTACAATACAGGTTTTGATCCTGGCCTTGCCCTTTGTCTTTTGTCTGTATAGCATGCTGCAACAAAAGTGCACTGCACTTCAGATCTGATTGTGTCAGTTTTTACAAGTTCACAAGGCACCATCTGCAAATGGTGTCTTGTGACACCATTTGCAGATGGTGGAACAATTAAGCAAATTGTTGTAATTTCAAAATTAAAAAAAACAACTAATTGTAATAATTTGCTCATGTATACATGAGCAAATTATTGCAAATTAAAACAGACATAGAAGTAATTGTAAGATGTTCTTACACATTGTGTAGTACTATAATAATAAATCTAATAATATTTTCACTTCTGATTCTTGGATTGTGGTAGGAGGGAAGAATAAATAGGAATAAAAATTAGTATATTAGCTGAAGCACACTTGTATTGTGAATTAGGACTTTGAACCAAACAACTCTCTCTCTCTCTCTCTCTCTCTCTCTCTCTCTCTCTCTCTCTGTGTATATATATATATATATATATATATATATATATATATATATATATATAAAGGTTTTGTATTAGAAGGCTGTGGCATAAAACAGACTTTTTATGTCTGAATCCCCTCCGGTGTGGTTAATATCAAACATAAATTTTCTAAACTATTTATTACGTTAATAAATAAAATCAGCATTTGAAAACTGTACACTGGATTTGATCTTACTATTATTTTAACGATCTGACACATGGAAGAGAGACAAAAAAATTAATAATTAGAACATTTTCACACCTCTGTAAATAAATCCTGCAAATAATCTGTTAACGGGGCATAACTAATTTCTATGGTATGTTATGTTTGTGTTTGCATGTTGTAAAGACATAACAGTAAGTTTGAAGTAGTTTGTGAAATTGCCTCTTTTTCTACATTTTCTTCTGTCTTATGTCAGATCTTCCAACTTTGTTTCGTTTCCTCTCCACCTTTAATTTCTGTTTCTGCTGTTTGCAGTTGGAATAAAACAAACAACAAAAACAATGCTGCAGTATATTGAGATGGCAAATTGTAGAATTGCCTCATTAAAAATGTTAAAAACTGTCAAATTTTTAACATTTTGTGGTAATTTATTTATTTTTAATCATTTGTATGCTAACTGTTTTCAAAATCAATAAAGGGTCCTTGTGAAAAAAATATGTTAATGTGACAAATCAGGAAGAACTTATTAATAAAATGATGAAAATTGGAATCTTTTGAGACAAAAGCATGAAAAACAATCCCCCATCAGCATTATACACACAAATGGCTGAAGTAGTTAGACTTGCCAATTTAACATAACCACTATTTCTGACTACTGTTGGCCAAGTATTCATTCAGAATTGACTTGAGGACACCTGTCAAACATTCTAGGGTGTTTCTCAGCAACTCAGCATAGATATGGACATAGACATAGAAGGAAAAGAGCTGTTAATCATATAATATTAACAGCAAATTGTAACATCAATGGTTGCCATTTTTCCAGAAGTACACCTCGCCAGTACTCACCTGCTATTTAAGACTAAAGATTTATTGAAGATTTATTGATTTTATATTCAATTCAAATATATGTTAACATTTAACCAGTATCATATCATGTTTCAACATTTGTTCCCATGTTGGTGGATGTCTAATTTACTGAATAATTATGTTTTTGTTCCTCTTTTTTTTTTTTATCCTTTATGTTCTTCTTCATTGAGTTGTATTGTTGTCCCTTCTGACCACTCATTTTCATAGCTGTTCTTACTTGACTTTCTTGGTTGTCCTTCTTGTCTGTCTTTTGCTCTCCCTCACTTCGTCTCTGCCAGCATGGCCTGCAGGCTTTCAGTAGCATTACAGCGTGTAAACCTCGGATTACAGCAGCTAGGACTACATGCCTCTTTGGATCGCACGTACACAATTGCGTGAATATGTACTGCAGTCACCCACACACCGCCCACACACACACACACACACACACACACACACACACACACACACACACACACACAAGTTTGTATTTCTACCCATATTAGGAGTTTGTATTGACTTCAATTCATTTTAGTAACTGCAGTTTTGCTCAATCCTGACATTTTCTTGAACCCAAACCACGACTGGTTTATTTGTAACCCTAACTTTAATCAAAACTTAATTCACTCCTTACCTCGAAACCTAACCCCGTAACCTTAAACAAGGAGATCCACAGAATTAGGCTTTGGTCTCCATAAGGCCTATCAGTCTCCTGGATTTTAGTAAATATGCCAGAAATGGTCCTAAATAGGATGGCTAAACAACCACACAGAAATACTCTTGTCATTGAAACAGGGCTTCTTTCAGAGGCACCAAACTTTCTGTCACAAATCTAGCTGATGCGAGAAATGTCAGTCATTGACCTCTGCAGAATAGCCTAAAGCACATCATCCCAGTGATAGCTTTTTTGTTGCTAGCCCCTTGCAAACACAGTTGTAAATACTTTGAATAGATTTTATCTCCGAAGAAATGCTACCAGCAAAGAAGATTACAGATTTCAAGGGATAAGCAGGATAAACAACAGTAAGCAGGAGAAAAGTTACGCAGACACAGCCTTTGAGAGAGGAGCTAATGCTCTGGTGAGTCAAGTGTGATGGAGGAGTAATGGCAGTTGAGAAAATCCTTATGAATCAAAACATTGTGGTTGTTAACAGACTGGCTTTAAGTGATTTGTTTGTGGTCTCATACTGTTTGTGTACATAGATCGGATAGCAAAATGTCAATTGCAATTTAAACTTGGATATTTACCATCATTGGAGGTATTTCCTAAGAGATACTGTTGTGGCAAAGGATGGTAAAGTACATTAACATCTTAGTCTATTGATCGGACAAGGTTCTAATAGATATCTTTATTGAACAAACGACAACAAAATATTTTCGTAGTTACATAGACATGGATACAGAGCTTTTTTCTTAGATCTGTGCCTCTTTGTTCACATACTTTTGTGTCTTGAAGATACATGTGTCAATAGATATGTAAATGAAAAGGACATGTAAAGAAAAGCAGGATGGACATGAAGAAATATATCTTGCTGTTGTCAATAGTAATAAAAAATGGGTGTATTTTGTCAGGCAGCTGACTTTAAAATGCTCTTTTTAATAAGACATGTTGGAACATTACACAGCATCTACAATATTTTGTTAGCAAAAGAGCTGATGACAACCACATAGATTGAACACTGAAAAGAAAATTTCAGTTGGGCAAGCCACTTTTAAAAAGTAGTTACAAATACTAGTTACTTTTTCATAAATGCAAGCGAGTTAGAGACTATTTTACAATATTGTAAAAGTAACCCCTAACAGACAGTAGCTTGTTAGTTTGCGCATAAATGCTTTAAAACAGTAAGTGGCAGTAATGCAACATGAACTGAATGCGAGCCAAATAAAGAGAAGAACATGAAGATACTGTAGTCGAGCTGAACAGACCATTTAAAGGCAATGTGACTTTAACCAGCCGGGTAGTAGAGGAGGATATATGTCAGCAGTGTGGATGTATTTCCAGTCTGACTGCAAATTATGTACAGCAAAGTTGTCAAGAGAAAGAGCAAAACCTAACAGTTTCAACACAAGTAATTTGATACAAGAAAAAAAAAAAAAACACGATGCTGACTTCAAGCAGATTTCCCTTGGGAGCGGAAAACACCAACAACTAGCATTGCAGTAAACTCTGACGAAGTGGGAGAAGATGTCCAGAGACAACACTTGCACAGTAAAAATCACAGAGGCTCTTACCCAATACTGTCCTGTTGATGGCCAACCATTATCTGTTGTTGATCATGTGGGGATTTGGGATCCTCTCTCTGTATTGGAGTCAAAGTATGAGATTCCTTCCCGCCTCCACATTAATGACACAAACATGAACAGAGCTAAAGTTGGCTTCTGATTGCAGCTTCCGATTTTGGAAATGGATAAAGGGCAATTCAACACATTTGTTTCTCCACCTTCAGTAGCTTTAATCTGCTCTGGTTTAAAAACTATAAAACTTCAAGACTTCAAAAGTGTACTAGATTATTCTTCACTAGTAGGAGAATATTTATAACAAAGTGTGTTTTGTGAAACCGTTAATAATAATAGATACATAAATATTAGATAAATAATTTATAAGTTACTTGGAATGAGTGTATTGATATTTAGTAGTACTTGAATCAGTACTAAGTATCGGTAAGTACTTAAACGTAAGTTCTCGCTATTAAAAAATGGTATTGTGCATCCCTAGATAATAAAAAATAAGATTACAAGGCTCAATTTCCCCAGTTAGAGTGGCTGCCCTTAAATGAATCGTAACCCCTATTGTTTGAGATGCATAGTGTTGCTTTTTGGATAATGAACAAGAGGTGCCACATGGGTGTAAATTACCATTTTTTAGTCTTCTTTTTTTTATATAAATCATTGTAAGGTCAAATAAAGGGGGCAGTAACTGTGGAATATAATAATTCAATTGTGAATTTCCCTCAGGGATAAATAAAGTATATTCATTCATACATTTGAAATCTAATGGCATCTTTTCAATAGGAGTCTACATCTTTATCTCCGTCATTTTAGTTCAGATCCTGGTCTATTCAGAACACCGACCAAGTCTAATGGTTTGACTGATTATGTTCCTAATTAATAGTCTTTATAAACACAAATCTCCAGTTAAATTTTCTGCGTATTCCTTTGGCTCATGATGTTGCTGAAAAGGTCTTGTCATGGCTGCTACAAGAGATCGCGCCATGGCTGCAGTGTTTTTGCTTTTGGCAGGACAAAATATTGATGGTGTGACATCCTCATTCAGCTAGAGCATTTTAGGTGCAAAAGCTACGTATCTCCATAGACTGAGAGATACAGAAAATGCAGAATCTTAGGATAGCTGGCTATGCTTAGTCGGTTTCCAGTCTTTCATCCGCACAGCATCCACTCTGGCCTTCTGCTTTGGTGTATCTTTTGCAAACCTGAAAAATCAGTACGAGGTCCATGTATGGAGGCCTTATTCCTGAAATGATTCACTGCTTTTTGCGACAGGCCTCATTTTAATCAATATGTATCTTCCTTAAAGTCAAAAGTAACGTGAGCAGCAAGAAGTCAGAACCTTAAAAGATGTAGAGTCGAGTCATTAGGAGCTTGTCAACACCATGAAACATCAATGGATTGAACTATGAAACTTTTTTAAAAAGGTTTTGTTGGCTGTAGTGGCCTTTATTTGAAAGTAGTTTGACAGGAAACAGGGTAATGAGGGAAGACATGTGGCAAATGTCACCAGGCCGGGAATCGAACCTGCAACCACCGCCATGAGGACTAGGGCCTCAATACGTGGGTCGTGCACAGCACCCCCGAACCATGAAACATAGTGAACTCATGAGGTATGAATGCTAGATTTAGTTTCCCATAAATGTTTGAAAATGTGTAGCCTGGTAATTTTCAAACAGTAACTACTTCAACAATTGACATTCTGAACAGGTAGCGTTACCCATCTCAGAGCACTTTGTTGAAAAATATATATTGGTTTTTCTTAGGTGGAAAATGGCAGGCAGGAAACGGCTACACCAGAGCAAACAGAAGAACATTATGTGACCTGAATTTAATTTGTACCGTATTAGAAAAGAGGAGAATACATGGCTCTGTGACTACAGCTCAGTTCCACCCTGCTGTACCTGATTCATGTCTCAAAGGTGTTGAAAGTGCTTTTAGATTGACCTATACTTGGCACAATCTGTTAAATGCTCCTTGTAGCACATATTTATACAGCTATCATTGTTAACTTTGACAACAGGCAGTTGATATTTTTGTCCAGGAATTTGTTGGGTTGGTGGTTCGATTCCCGCTCCGTCCGCTTCTGTCGTTCTGTCCTTGACCGTGACACTTCAACCCGCCTTGCCTGCTGATGTTGGTCAGAGGGCCCGGTGGTGTCGGTGTAAGGCAGCCCTGACTCTGTCAGACTTCCCACAGGGAAGCTGTGGCTACTATTCAGTAGGCTTACCACAATCTGTGTGTGTGTGTGTGTGTGTGTGTGTGTGTGTGTGTGTGTGTGTGTGTGTGTGTATGGGTGAATGACTGAGTGTAGTGTGACGCTCTTTGAGGTTCTCTGCACTTGATAAAACACTAAGCAAGTACAGGCCATTTACCGTCAGGTTGTAACTGATTTTAAGGTGATAAAATGCAGGCCGTGATGTATTATACTTGTTTCTGAAAATGAAGGTGAAAATCCAGCTGACACTTAGGTTTTTAACATGCCCGCAGGGATTAAACAACAAAGGATTCAAAAGAGGCTAAGTGAGATTTTTCAAACCATTGGAGCCTACACGGAAAATCTGTTTTTTGCTCCTTCAACTTCAGATAATTTCCTGGACAACCAGCATTTGACACCAGTCAGACTTTCAATGAAATGATTTACAAGGTTAATATCAGCAGAAACGTATATTCAGCTATGTGTCATCAGAGTCGGAGTGCTTATCAACGTTATGGAGTCTGATGATAGAGCAAAGAGGACTTGTGTAAATTAAACAAAGAGAACCGAGAATAGATGAAGAGATGTTGCTTTAAGTACCTTGTATTCTTTTATGTAATTTTTCACTCTTTCTGTGTTTCCTAACAAATTTGTCACTTTGTAATGTGTGTTTTTATTCTCCGCAATTGTAAAAAGGACATCTTGACTACAAGTGAAACTGTGAGGTAAATGTCTTTATAATGTGATAATGATAATTACATAGAAGCCATTTGTGTAGAGTTAGGTTGGATTGCAATGGTTAGATTTTTTTATTTTACGTTTTGCAGGAATCCTTTTGAACTACATTGAAAGAGAACAAGAAATCTGCCTGATCAATGTCCTCAAGAAGCTCGAACTGAAAAACTATTAAACGTCAAAAACGTATCTAAATCCACTATTGCAGAAAAGAAGACCAAGCAGACTTATGATGATTCCCCTGTTAGGATCTTGCCATGCCTTCGCCCACAAAGCAAAATTACGCATGTCAAGTGATTGAAAATTTACTTTTAGAAATATTGTGAACTTGTATGATTGTTAGCCCTAACTTAGATATAAAGGAGGGATTGATTGAGATTTCTGAAAAATTGAGAAGCAACTTGTCTTTCATAATCTGCAGCGTTTTAGTGTTGACCCAGATAACTCTCTTGTCTGTAAATGTCAGAATATAATTGTGAAATCATATCTTATTTTTCAGTTTTTTTCCCCCACAAATTAAAACGTATCAGAGAAAAGTGATATAATGTCCCACCTCATGGTTTTTTTGGTGATTTGAATGCACACTGCTACGGCACATTTAATTATTCATTACATGTACATGTATAATTTCTGAGTCCACATGTATGTCCATGAATTATGTATGACAAATGGGCATTTTGATTTTTCTGTTTAACTTTTTGCAAACAGGTCATATGGACTTGCATCCATTCCTGCACATCTTTACAAAGCTTTATGAGATGTGCATAGTGTACATAGAGGACCATGAAAGACAGAACAGGACAAAGGCTGTGTGCCTCTGCTAAAATATTGAGTTTGATTACAGAAAGAGGAACAAGACATACAGGCTAATTTGCTGCCCCTCCTGTATCCAATACCAGCCCTAAGTAAACATCAAGCAACGATTAATGAATGAAAGAAAATGTTAAAAAGACGAGACACACTTGATAACTTTCTCAGTCATTTTCACCAATGAAGAATAATGCAGATAATCAATCAGGTCAAACTCTAGTGCATCTTCTAACCTTTTTTGGAGGCTTTTCATCATTTTACTCCCGTGTTTATCAGCTCGCCCCTCTTTTAGTTTCCTTAGAGAGGAGTTAATGCAGTGCAGCGTAAAACAAAATTGGCAAGATGACAGGTGCTTTTCTTATCTTTCTGTTTGGCCTGTTTTATTGAAGTTTTGTCTGCACTCTGAATGAGGATTATTAAATGAAAACAAATGTATACAAAATGTAAAACAAATCATAATATGAAACAAATATCTACAATGTACTTTTGAGGATTTGGTTTTTGTTAGTAACAAAGGTGATATAATTCCAAATGCCAACCATACCTGAAACTCAGAGGCTAATTGATTTAAAAGACATTTTTCTAGGAAGTCATTACATTAATCATAATTTTGAAACAAGGCAATTATTTATGAAGCATTTCTTTCTTTGTCAATTAAAAAGAACCAAGCGGAAAGCAAATTAAAAGATATGCATTTTAATCATAAACGTATTAATCAATTTAAACTTTGGTATTTGAATGCACATTGAAGGCGCAACGTTTGAAGTAAATGTACATAACACACCCAGACTGAGCCATAGTGAAATAATATTCCAGCAATTCAAGCAGGCAGCAACTTGCTGTTCATCTGGGAAATCAGACCAGAGCTTGTTGTTAATGATTGGTTTGTATAGACTTTAGTGGCATTGGTGTGCAGTGTTGTGAATGTATTTGTGTATATGAGAAAGAAAGTTTCAAATAGTGGCTTACCAGACATAAATGTGTAGTTTACTAGAGGAAAAATTTTCAGCAAATAATCCAATATATATAAAATCAGTCTTTTATGCAATTCATATCGGCTTATATGACAAAGTGGACAAATGTAGATTGCTAAAATGTTTGAATCATGTTCATGTAAATAGCCACAACACAACAACCTATTGCAGGATTCGGTACAAATATGTCATATCTCATTTGTAATTCAGTAAATCACGGTTTATCATACAGGTTATAAAGTAAAGTACATTTAAGTTGGTTTGTTACCATGAACTACTAGAATTACATTTGTTTTTAATGCTGTAATTCGAAGGTTTACAGTAGGAAACAGCAGGAAAGGGCTATGCTTGCAATACAGAGGACTTTAAATGTAATTATACAGAAGGATAAGGCTCCTGCTCTTTGTACTTAAAGGAATCACTTGACTTTGATGCCTGTCTATCTTTGAACACTTTCTGGGGACATCTCCTTGGTAGTAGAGCCTGGGGCAGACCCAGAACTCACTGCAAAATTATATTTCCCTTACAGCCTGAGAAAGCTTTGGGGTCCGCCTTGAGGGAAAGGGATGTCTGTGTTTTTCTCCTGGTTACCTCTGAGAAACGAACTCATTTGGCAAAAGACAATGGCCAGATGGATGGATCCTTTGCTTATTTTCTATATTTATTGGGATTTTTTTTTTTTTTATTAGACTTTTGTTTAGCTAATGCTCATACAGTTATCTCATCATTTAGATGTTTTTCCTTTTTGTTTTAAGTGAAGCATGTTTCCATTGAAGTTCTAAACATTTATTTTGAGCTAATTAGTCCTACAAATTTGACTATTTTTTAATATTCATCATTTACCTACTGCTTTTGCGAATGGCATGTATTCACCACAGTTGTTCATTTGGGATGTGACCTCATTTATTTCACTTTCACATGTGCATAGTTCTTGCATGCTGTAGATTGTAGTTTTTAAACTTTATGGCTAAAAAAAAAAAGACAGTTTTTTAGCAAGCTAATATTAACAACAATAGTTATTTTTATTCCAGGTACAGTAACAAGGCAAACTGATTAAATTATCTTAATTAATTTAATAATCTTAAAATAAGTGTTAGAAAATAGCAAAATAAATGCCAGGTGTTTTTAATGAGACAATGTGGTTTTGCCTGTGAAATGACAGCAAATAATACACAAATTTTGCTGCAAGAGTGGGCAGTGGAGAACCTGCAGTGAAAATGCATTTACATTTATTCCCTCACATACTGATTACTTGTCAATACATAAAGATAGCATTTATATCTATGTTTACAGTACGTATAGTAACTTCACCTCTATTGATGTACAACAAACCATTAGTGAATAAAAGATTTTATCTTTCAAACTTTAATTTTAAAATGTTAGATACAAACTATTATACACGCTTTTAAAAGTTTGTGTTATTTTGGCATGGTTTAAACCTTGCAGTCTGATTCCTTCTATCCCTATCATCACAGGGTAAAAGCTTTGCCAAATGCTGGTGTATTACATCAGTGTTCTTGGATTGCAAACATTTTACTCTGCAGAAGCGCCTTGATTTTTGACAAGTCCATTTGATGCTCACTTTTCGGGATGTGTTTGGGAGTGACATGTTGGCAGTCTCATGTCAATGCATTAGCATTCACACGATGCTTTACAGCAGCAATTTAATCTAGAATGTGGATGTTTCAAGGGAAAGATACAGGCACCACATGCATAAATTTTGGGGCAAAAATAGAACTTTAGATGACAATGTGGAAGCTGTGCTACTGATCATGTTGTTTTTTCCAGTGCAGGATGTTTTTTTTTTTTTTGTTTTGTTTTTTTACTTCATTTAAATGTATGTTCTTTAGAGGATAGTTCCATAAATGAGTCCCCTGAACTGTCGATTTTTTTTTTTTTTTTTTGCAAATGCGTGATTTTGTATAAAAAAGGATAGAGGCAAATTTTGGGAGATTTGTCAGGTAACCTTTCTCTCCAAAACGTCAGTAATGTGTTCCCTTTTTTTAATCTTTCCTATAAGATCACCTTCATTGGCTTTTGCCATAGTTTTGATAAAATCCATATTTTTTGTTGGGCTGCAAGTAGTTCAATGGCTAATTGCCTTTTTTATTCAAGGTTATTCTTTTTTATCAAATATGGCAGTTTTATTTAGTTATTTATCTGTCACAAAACAGCAGTGTTAACTAAAATTGAATCACAAATTATTAGATACAGCTCTGTATACTCTAATTTTACACATGAAGTAAGTCTAGAATAACTGCAGTTCAGTCTGGGTTCCATGTCAGAGTATATTTGTATAAAGACTGTGAAGTGAGATTTGGCAGCTGGTTGTGCAGTGCCCTCATACCACTGCAGCCTGGACTCCCTTATTGCTACAAACTGTCCCTCTGTGCTGTCTGATAGAGAGAGACAGTTCAGATGAAGGAGGAGAAAGACTTGGAGATCCTTACTGTTTTTTCGATCTACCAGCAGAGTGCTGAGGGAATAAAAGGAGAAGAGAGCACAGACAACAAAAAGGGCATAAACCTGCTCTGCAGCTTGTCTGTGCTTCTGCCTGGAGACTGGTGCTTAACTGCTATGGAGGAACATGACTGCTTTGCAAGTCACAGGAGTGTTACAGGACTGAAAGGACCTTAGTCCAGTTTTGTTTGCCTACATGGACCAATGTGAGGCCGACTGTAGCACACAATTTTTGACATTTATTCAGACATTTTATTTTACTTTTTCAACTTCCCATGCACATTAATTAGGTTTCAGCTGTGTATCACTGTCAGTCCTTTGTGCACTTTTCCCATTCTCCCAAAAATGTCATCTGATATCGATTGCATTTTGAATATGCTATGAAACATTTGTGTAACAATCTGACTAAAAGCTGCAGTTTGCTAAAGAATGTCCTTTAATGTGTTTGCCAAAGACAAACAAAGCGTGACATGCTTAAAAACTCCAGGAACTCCTTAGAGTTTGTCAGTGTGTATACGTACAGAACGGTGTCTGATGTTTGTGTGAGTGTGTGTAAGATGGGTCGGTGAGGTCTGTAGAGTGAAAGGGTTTGTTGTAACAATAAATCACTCTTTTGTCCCCACACTGCAATGGTCAATGGGCCAATTACTTTTAAATATGTGTGGTTACACATCTCTTAAAATCCCCAAGGTTTCTGTGTCTGTGTGCTTCTGTGTGTATTTGTGTGCATGTAGTAAGAACGTTAAAATTTACACATTCTGTCTGCCTTTTCAGCTGTCATCTGAAGTGATTTCAGTGTGTTTGTGTATGTGCACATGTATATATGCTTTGGTTTTTGTGTATAAGCTGCAATACGTAATTTTTTTATAAAAATGTGTTTTATAGATATTTGTTAAAAATGTCACCATGTTGTAACAATATAATATGAGACAGATAATCTGTTAAAAGATTGAGCTTCTCCACCTCCAAGTGCTACTATTACAGTCTGATAATTGTAATAATCAGAGCCAGGAGGAAGGTCTTAGTGCTGTCAATCAACCTGTGTATGTGCTGCTTAATGTACTAATGGCGGACAAAATACTTAATGTTACAGGAAAACTGTGTATCTGTTGTCATTAGTAGCCATTCCAACTAGCCTTAGCCTTTATGGATCTGTTATAGTGAACCACCTGTAGAATAGCAGAGAGAAAGGGGGAGGCTGTGAATGCCATTGAGGCCCTTCCTCTTGGCTCTCATTGGTTGTTTCTGACCAAGCAGACTGCAGAACCATAGGAGAAGGCAGAGAAGCTAAACATTTTCACAGATTATCTGCTCCATATCAAATTGTCATGACATGGTAATTTTTTATTTATTTTTTATTTTTTAATAAAAGCTACATACTGCAGATTTAACATTCATCCAAGGTGTTGGTCATGCAACTTTTAGATGTATCCCTTGTCCTACTCACTTAAATTAAATAGCAAAACTGCCTCACTAGCATGCAGTGAAGCTCCACAGAGCTCTACTAATGAGTTTATATTGGAGCCAGGTGTGCTGAAGCAGGGAGACATCAAAAAGATGCAGGGCTGTGACCCTAGAGGAATGCAGTTTGAGACCACTGCTCTACAGTCTGTATCAAGTAACCAAGGAATAATTACATGAGTTAATCAGAAATAAGGTCCAAATAGTTCAAGCATTCAGTAAGCTGAGGTGAGTAAATCTTTGAAAATGTAAACACAACATCTGCATAATACAGTGTGATGTTAATATTATGTAATTTCTGGACCATTGTTGAAACTTTTGAGTTGCAGGAGTGCTGAAAATATGTGCGGTAGATATGGCTGAGCTCAGCTGTGTAATTTTTTTGACATGTTCCAAATATCCAAGCAGCCTGTCTCAGCTGAGGATCAAACTGTGCATGCAATAGTGTAAAATGCCTATTTACAGCTGTACCTTCATGTGCTGTTGAAACAAGCGGCAGACATACGGTACTGTAACAAGAACTCTAGGTCACCGAAAGATGACTTTGTGACTTGATGAAATGTAAACACAGGATTCCTCCCTCGCCATTATTTTTATTATTTATTGTCTGAGAAGACCAGAAAGGTACTGTTGCAGTCTCTTCAACTTTCAGTCTGTACATAGGTTGCAAATGCAGGTTTATTTCAATGTCTGAGGGAGGAATGAGCCTTTCATCCGCAGCTATGAAGACAAGCGGAGGCATTGGGCCACTCAGGCACTGGCAGTCAGGCTGCCGATAGAGGTCCTTACTTATTTGACCACGAACAAGCACTATTTTGTGTTACATTAAAGCAAAAAATGTGAACATGAAGATAAATTCAATTTTATCTAAATATAACTTTTTGTAATTTACTTCACTGACTTTTCTCTTTGTCTTCCACTTGGATAGCAGAGAGGAAATGAAGACAGCACTCTCTCACTGTTATGATTAAGGAAATGCTTCTGTCAAAAATAAATGACAATAGCATTAAGTGTTTTACCAGGTATTTCTCAGCTAACCGTAAATAAGCCAAAATAAGAAGTAAAGAAATATTTATAATTTATAGAATATAATGAAATAGAAACAGCCTTTATTGTCCT
Source organism: Poecilia latipinna (assembly GCF_001443285.1). Lineage (NCBI taxonomy): Eukaryota > Metazoa > Chordata > Actinopteri > Cyprinodontiformes > Poeciliidae > Poecilia > Poecilia latipinna. The sequence goes on from NW_015113747.1 coordinate 64,318, forward strand.
ACAAAGGGGAAATGACCCAGTATCAGTGCAAAAAATAACACATATGCTATATATATATATATCAAAATTTACTATCAAATTTTATTTGTATAGCACATTTCAGCAGCAAAGTGCTTTATATAATTAAAATAAAAACAGCATGTGACATTGACTAAACAGTGAGAAAAAGAAAGACATTTTGAGAAAGATTAAAAAAGATAAAAACATTAAATGTATGTATATATATAATTTTTTTTTGAAGGAAAAGCTCACTTTTAGAAATTAGAAAAACAAATTTATGGCCAGTCAATATTTTTATTCAATCACTATGAAATACTCACAATTTAAATGCAAAACATCAAAACATCTAGGATGTCAATTTAACATATATATATATTTTTTTTACGTTTGTCTTACAATCCATCTAAATGATCAATAAAGTATCTAGGGAAATCTCATTTTACAATCACAGTGCATAAGGATCAATTTTAGGTAACTCCCGATCACAACAGAAGACTGTCTAGCCTTTAAAGACAGTTATATTTATAAGACATTTGTTATATAGATGTTAAAGTCAAACATCTATATAATAAAACTGCTTTGTTTGGTTTTTGCTTGCTATTCATTGTTGTTAATATTTCTCATTTCAATCATCCTGACTTTTTAATAAAGGGGTTTGAGCTCAGCAGAGCTCAGCAGCTCTTTGTCTAACAGTATTAGAGTGCGCAGTTGAAAGTGTATTTTGCAAAGGTTTACTTATTTCCATTTGAGTGTTCTTTGCTTTTCATTTAGGGGTTTGGCCCTAAATAAAAAAAAAAACACTATTCCAAGGTAAATTCTACTTTCTGAAACTTAAAACTGCATTTGTTATAAATGATTTATCCATCCATTTCACCTTTGTTTTTCATTAGGAAAACACTTTCCCTGTCACAGTTCAGGACACGTCCTCTCACAACCGGTTTGCTTTCATCAGATAAAATGAATAAATGACAAAGTGTCTGTGTTTTTGGTGTGCTGTATATCAGCTACTTTATGTCAACACTGTCTGATATATTTTATTGTATTGTGTCCTACATAATTAATTATATACACATTTAAATCACTTGCATCAGCAACTAAAGTCTGGTCTCACCCTTCCATCACTATCTTGTTTTTCTAATAAATTACCCAGCTGCCATTCATCTTTTTCTTACCTTGAGTTACTTTACCATCTTGCTTCTTAATATCCGTTTAGCCTTCTAGGGTAAACTGGTTTTCCTGATATGCAAGTTTTAGGAATCAGATACAGATATGCATGTACAACTGGACTGCCACACAACATATGAGTGAGAAGTAGGACACATTCTTACATTTTTACAAAATGATGAAGGGCTGCAGTGACACTGGCAAAGTGTTCAGAAGAATTCCAAGAGTTTGGTCTTCATTCAGATTAAATGTATGTTGGCCCAGCAAGATTACAAAAAACTCTTCTATTTTATAAAATGTGCCAGAGCTCAGGCTTTCATGCAGGCTCCACATCTCCACCTCGAGGCTGAAACTAAGATAGCATGTGATGTAAAGTTTTTGGTACACATTTTCATCGATGTCATACATGTTATATAGTTTGAGAGAACATGTCTTTTTATTTTTCCAGTAATAAACATGTAGCACAAGACCCATGCTATCTGACCTAGTTTCATTTTGCTTCAAGCAACTGGTTTCATTGTTTTAGCCTTTAAATAAGCAACATATAGGCTGCTGTTCACATAAGTGATTAAATATAGCAGCTCTTTGCACCAAAGACCCTCCCTACATAACAAGAGTTTTATGTCAAGAGAGCATTCTGTTTCATTTTTAAAACATCAAGGCCACTGCAAATGAGAATCATTAGTTACAAAAATATTAAAACTACTGAATGTGTGAAATAAAAAAAATAAAACCTACAAAGCAAAGTATGTGGAACATTTACCTGAATGAGAGGCTTAGCAAAAATAGATCTACAATTTTCTAAAGTAGGTGGGGGTGCAGCGTTTGTTCTTAGACCAAGTAGTTGGTTTCCTTTTGATTATCCAAGTGTTTCACAAATACTATTTTTGATTAGTCGAAAAGAAACGATGGTAATCATTTCTCATGACACGCTTCACAGTGTGCTTTGATAAAATACATAAATTGTAGACTTTGCAAAATCTCCCATTAGGATGCAAATAAAATGCAATTTCCTTCTCTCAGTGGCACACTGGTCAACTGCTGTACTGCCAATATTTAGGCTTTTGATTAATTTTGATTTAGGCTTTTGTTCCAGCTCCACATCTACCAACATATTCTTGTTAGGGGACCACGTATCCATTGTTACATTCTTTTCTTGGGAAAATGCTTCAGAAATTCAATAAAATGTTAACCAAATAGAGCTTCATAAAAGAAACCAGTTCAGATAAGTATTACCATAAGTATCTGTCCCAAAAGGGAATTGATAAAAAAATGACTTAAATCTTACAACCAACAGTAACTTTAACCTTTTGAAAAATGGATTATCTGACATTTCCTTCCCCCAGTTTGTGCGTGTGTGTCTTAAGCAGAAACCAAGCTGTTTAATTCTGTGTGTGCTTCCTAGTGTGTTTATGTAGCTGTGTGTTTGTCTTTGGGTAGCAGACAGCTAAATCACTTATTTCTTTCCTACTGGTTCTCTGTCCACAGGGAAGCCAGCCTACTTTGATCTTTGAAGCTAAAAATAATATTTTATTGAAAGCATAAGGCAGTACAGAGATTATATAATGTGGTCCTGGGGAAAAGACTGGACGTTTATGATGCAATTTGATAGACATCGAAGTCTGGGTCAGAGCCTTGCAGCACCTTTTGAGTTCCAGAAAATCTGAACTTTTTTTTCTTTTTTTTTTTCTGAAATCCGATTATCAAAAGTGCATCTCTGATAGGAATAATTTGACTTTTCAGATAAAAATATTTTTTTAATTATCTGATTAAAATAATGTTTTTGATTTAACGTAATTGCTTAGAATTTATATCATTTGGTGGAACAAATAAGTTTTAGAAATTCTTCACATAAAAAGAAAATAAATGTTGATTTGCAAAACAAACATTTGAACTCAGTTCACCAATGTTGTTCTTTACCACATTCCTCTAATGTTTAGGCTCATTTACTAACCTTTACATTTAACTATTTCTCCCATGTTCTTGACTAATTACTTTATGATTCCTCTGATTTTTTTTTTTTTTTTTTTTTTTTTTCGGAAGGAAATTTGGTGCATTTTATATAAAAATATACAGTATACAAATTCACAAAAGACATTCGCAGAAAACTATTAAAACACCTGCCGGGAATTTTACCAGTGGTTTCTATTTGTAGATGGGCCCCAAACCCTCATTTTGGTTACCGGATTGTGTTCACTCCTGCATAACCCTTAGGATATACTCACTCACAAACCATGGCAAAAGCACAACTCAACAACTATGTACACCCAATGTCATTGCAAATCAGTGCGTAAAGGATTGTAAAGCTGTAGGCACTATTTACTGAAACCACAGAGCTATAAAGACATTTCAAGATCTCTACAGGTTTGAGCACCATCCTGCATACTGTTTCATATTTAATAACTAACTGCCACAATTAATTGGGATTATTTTGGTTGAGTTGAAATATGAATGTTATCGGTGTCATTTGGGTGCAGCGTATAAGTCAAATGTGTTTAAATTCAATATATTAAGTGTCCAAAATATACCCCTCTACATGTTGAGAAATTTAAGTCAACCTACTGCTTTGACTGTGGAAAACTTGCCCATGTAGATCAAAACTAAAATGTCATCATGTTTTTGGCTTTTCAGATTTAATGTTCCTCTTTTTGGGTGTACTTTGCAGCTCGCCACATGGGACCCGGTTCATGGGCTGAATGGCACTTTGACTGACAGGAAATTGGAAAACAACATGAGGGGAGTCGTGCTACGAGTTGTCACTGTTCTGGTGAGTCAATAACCAACGCATCTATGTCTTATTTTATTTTGGACTCCCCAACACTCAAATCTACACATGCGCACATACAGAAGATCGGTTTCACCAGTTAATAGGTGTGAAAATAGCCTGTTTTAACCCTATTTTCATGTCAAATATTCCATTTTTAGTTTGTTGTCTGTCTCTCTCCATCCACCAACACTGTGTCTGCAGAGATCCAGCAAGAGATATCTTAAGTCCTTATATAGGAAAAGGAAAATGAAACAAGGACATAGGGGAAATACGGATATAGTGAGAAAACACAGTATTAATACTAATACTTGTCATTGTACTCCATTTGGCTATCTAACAGCAAATTGACTGAGACCATTGGAGTCCTGATGATAGTGGGCGTCCTGTTTATTACCTATTCTGTTTCACCTGTAGGATCGATTTGACTACATCCTATGAGTGCTTTACAGTTTTTCTGTTGTGAATTTTTCATATCCTGTCATTTAATTCGGAAACAGAGGGGGAAATAAATTCTAGACATCTTTGCTACTCCTTTTTTCCCTTTTGGTTTATTTTGAAGTCTTTGATCTTCATAATCTTTAAAGGGAGAAAAGATATGGACTGTGCTTTTTGAGTATTGTCTCTTAAGTAGGGTGATAGTATAAAGTGACAACAAAAAAGTAGACTGTGCTCATTTAAATTCTGTACTGCACTTCTGGTCCAGCCTTCATGTTTTATGTTTTGATGCTCAGGTTGAGTAAGTGTGTGTGAGTTTTTGTGTAATAATAATAATAACAAGTTCTGTTTTCTTTTTGGTTAAGGGTTAAGTTTAGGAATATGGTGTGAATTGAGTTTAGGTTAGGTTTAGGGTTTAGAGCTTAGAGTCAGGGTTTGGATATGGAAATTAATGAAAAATGAATGGAAGTCAATGCAAAGTCTCTGTGTAGATAGAAAGACATTATGTGTGTATGTGTGTGTGAGACAGAAACCATGTGAAATGTCCTGGGTACTGCTTGGATGTACTGAGCTCTTTTCATCTGTGAATGGTTGGAGGCTGTGCGTTCTGATCTTCCGTGTGTGTATGCGTCAGTGTGCGTGTCTGTAATAGTTTTCCTATAGGGTTTATGAAACCTATTTCTTTCGGTTTTGCCCCTGAATTTGCTTTTTCTCTAACAATACTGTGGGGCACAAGCATTTCTTAGTTGGACCATCAATATTTGTTTATTGTGCTGAAACACAGATGAAAACTGTTGGGAGCTTGTATTTATATGCACACACGCCTACACACACACATGCACACACACACACACACACATACACGCACACACACACACACACACACACAGACAGACTCTTACAACAACAGATTCAGTCTTTCCATCATCACACAGTGTTGAATAGTTATTGAGCAGTTAATCGCTAAGTAGATCATAGACCTATTAGAGCCGTTGACTTTAAATCAGTGCTATTGATTATAGCCTGTATTAATAAATCAGTATTTAACAGGAAAGGCTGTGTCGCAGTAATAATTTGCGGGGTCTTTCTCAACCCTCAGTTGAATGACCCCATTTACACAAGTGACCGAAATATACCACAACTGCGAACTCAAAGGAACCTTGCTATAACTGTGTTTCAAAAAGGAACATGAGTTAATTTATCAGGCCACATCTTGTTGGGAATCTTTATTAGAGTTTAAATAATTGCTTCTTTTTTTTTCTCTAATTGTTTTTTTTAATTTAGCTTGAGACCTCAAATAAATAGTGGTTTTCTCAATTTGCTGCTGTAATATTTTATGGTTTCTTCTCTTCAGCTATGGTGAAGTAAGTCTTATGGAATGTTTTCTCTGAACTAACCTGAGATTTTACTGAAAGCTCAGGAGACAATGGCGAATGCAACAACCAAAGCTACTACTGGTGTAACAAGATCTCATGGCATGAAATCTCATGGTCTTAGCTCTAATCAAAGTCAAGTCTGGCTCTCAGAATGCTAGTCTGTTACTCTTAGCCTTATTTTTTCCAAGTATTAAAGGAAGTAGCTCTTTTAAGTTATCAGTTAATGAAGACGATGTCAGGCTGGCCAACAACTTTCTGCTTTTACAAGCCTCTCTCACATTGAATGATTTGTGTGGCACAATTTTGATCAGAAAAAAAAGACAATGGAGTGATGAAAACAGTTTGCAGCAATGTTAAATGCAAATATGTTGGATACTAAACCAAATTACTGTTTCATTGTTTTTAATGAGAATTTCTGCATTTGATCATGCATGCTACAAAATATTAGATGCATTCATTTCTTTGTGTGAAATCAAGTTTTCTTGTTTTTTTGCCTACAACCTAAAACACTACCAACATAATGTTCAATAATTAATAAAATGGTTGCATTCATGTCATAAATTAGCTGGTCTGAGATGTCAGAACAAAAGATAGAACACAATCTCATTTTTTTCTAAGCATCACTTTAATGCATAAGTGCATTTGTCTCATTAGTTATTTTGTTTATACGCGTTAAATAAAATCTTTTTCAGCCACTTTAGACTATTATTTGAAATAGCTTACCATTCCAGAACTAGTAAGGGAGCAACATATTTTGTTATTATTTATTTATTTTCAAAAAGTCAGTTTTGAAACTTCTGTACTTTTGGAACAAAAACCACTACAAGACAGTACAAACCCTATAATTATGTGTCTTGGTTTTATGTACATCTATGAAAAGACAAATCATTGTACCAGATATTGTTTCATTCAATGGATGTTTTCAATCAGAAACTGACTCTCTGAAATCTTTACAAAGTATCTTATGCAAAAGTGCACGAAAGGACTGTGTTTATGTCCAGTTTCTGAAAGCCTTTCATCTCTTGCTGAGATGCTAAAGATTAAAGTCCCACATATTGAGCAATATAGAACCTTGAAGACTTTGCATTAGAGCCACTACACAGGCCTTTGTTTTTAGAATCACATTTTTCATCTCTTGGAAAGAATGACAGAAGGAAATTTCATTTTCTGTAACAATATAAAATACAATCTTATGCAGAGACTGCCAGGGAGTTTTTTTTTTTTTTAGGAATTTTCTTTAAAATCAGTTTGACAGACAAAGCCACAGTGTTTTGAAATTGTTCACCGTTTTGTGAAATCACCATGACTCTGTCAGTCCCAGCATCCCCTCCATGGGCTTTTGAAATGTCATTACTTTGTTTTTGTGGGAAATTGGAGTTCTTTCCCCTGGTCCTTCCCTCTAGAAGCACAGAGGCAGCAATGAGACAACATGTGGTACACCCATTCAAGAGGAGACAGAATGTTGCTGTGCCAAAGAAATTAGTGCAGAGGAAAGTGATGAGTGTGGACGGAAATTTGAGATGGGCACCATATCAGGAAGAGAAAAGCAAATATGGTAGAAAGAAATTACAGAATACTGTTTAATAAAGTCACAAGTGGTAACATAAAGCGCCCATTAGTGTTACAAATTAGTGTCACCAGCATTGTTGTGGAAAACAATAAAAGTTGGGTCTTATGTAAAATTGACTTTAGCTTTAAATCATGCTATAATGTTATTCCGTCATCAAAAACACATGCAGTGTTGCTTTGATTCTTTCATTCACGTTGAATCTCCTGTGATAGGCGTGCAGGGGTGCCTTAGCGCTTGCTCTGACAAAACACCATCTATTTACCCAAAGCTCTTCCTTAGAGCTGTAGTCCTCGACCAAGCTACTGCCCAACAGAGCACTCCTCCTCCGCACCTCCCCCACACAGCTTCACCAGACTAGCGGCAGCAACGGTTAGCAAACAGCTGGTGGAACTGGGCGTCTGCTGAGCTCATCATACAAGCTACTTCTCAGTAAAACGCTCTGAATCATCGTTAAAATGGCAACAGAGGCCAGTTTCAGGGCATCAAATTACTAAATCAAATGTCTAAATTTATTGCACCTGCGACTCTCCTTATTTGACTACACAATCTTGTTTGCAAACCTGATCTATGTTGTTTGTAGATCAGGTGTGATGTGAAGTTTTCCCCTGTTTTTTTTTTTTTTTTTACAATCAAACCTTTAGTAGATCAGGCCCATGGTGCGGTATCCTGTTGGATGTAAACATCAAGAGATGAGTGCAGTGTGGTCCTAAAGGGATGGGCACAGTCAACGATAATAGTCTGGCATGGTGTGTTGTGTAAACTATATTAAGGTGGAACTTTCTGTGCCAAGAACATATTCTTCACACTACCACAGTTTAGACAAAGATGTCCCATCTGTGCCTAAACCATTGGCACAGATGGAACAATGCCTCATGGTTGTTTTTACCTAATTTCTGACTATCGTCTAAATGGTGCAGTTGAAATCAACGTTCATCAGATCAGGCAACAGATTTTGCTATCTGTTACCGTCCAATCTTTATGCTTCAGTTCTTTGCTATCTAGCTGACGGGGTGGCATCCCGTGTTGTCTTCTGCTGCTGTAGCCCATCTGCTTAACAGTTTGATATGTTGTCCGTTCAGAGGTGATATTCTGCGTCCCTCTGTTCGGTTAATTGAGCAGCTGTTGCCTTTCTGTCATCTCGAGCCAGTCTCCTCGTCTTCCTCTGACCTCTTGCATCAACAAGGCATCCTTATTCACACACCGGCCACTCACTGAACATTTTCATTTTTTTCTGATCATCTTCTGTAAATTAAAGCGATGGCTGTGCATGAGTAGATGAGCAGTTTCTGATCTCAAACGTATGAGTAGAGCCCAGCAGATCAGCAGCTTCTGAAATACGTAGACCATCTATCCAACCATTTCATATTATCTGTCATTAAAGCGATGACAGAGTCTCCACTCTGTCATTTTAATCCCTCTTCCATACACACAATGCAACAGGAAGTTATTGCAGGAAATTTGTGCTAAAAAGCACAAATAATTAAGTGATCTATAAAGCAAAGCTATTTATAGCCCTGATATTTTTTTTTTTTTACCATTACAATCACAATCTATTTTATTAGAATATTATGTTATAAACAAACACACAGACGTTCATCTTTGCGATGGAAAGAGATGATTTTGAACTTTTGTCTTCAAATGAAATAAGAACTCAAAAAACTCCATCCTGAATCCTTTTTTTCAGCCCAATTGAGCATAATTTCCCTAAAAAAAAATCATTGCAACTGACTGCAAGCTATGCAGTCACTCAATAAGGTGTGTTTGCAATGTAACAATATGTGTCAAATATTAAAGTAGCATAAATACTGCTTATAGAGTTTGTGTCTTTTTGAAAAGTAGTTTTGCCTGATAGTTGCAGAGAAATTAATTGTTTTCACAATCCTAGACTTGAAAAGCTAACAAAAAAAAAAAAAAACACAGAAGGTGCTGCAGGTGCATTCATCCTTTCAGATGTTAGAAAAAGTCCATTTTGTTGTCAATAAGCCCCAGAGAGGGGGGGGGGGGGGGGCTGTCAACTATTGTTACGGCACACCTGAATACAAGTCTGTCTTGGCAACCTTCAATGTTACTAAGAAAAACCAGTGAAAGAACAGTTTCAAACAGTGCTAGAACATTTTGTCTTCAATATGCAGTTTGGTTTTATTTACATTGTTTTGTTTCATCCAAGGGTTGCCTCTAACTTACTGTGAGAGGCAACCCTCTAACAGCTGCCTCTAACTGAAGGGTACGTGCTTGGATGCAACGTCAAGGTTTTGTACCATAATGCCTTCCTTTTAAACCACTATGACTATTATGAATTTTGGGATATATTTTCTAAATGATTAAAAGGATTGTTTTAATTGATTTTTACTACTTTTCTCAATTTACCTTTGGCTACACTGAAATTACTAGACCATGTCTGAATAAATGCTATGAAAGAAGAGAAAGATTTAGTTTCATGGTTGATAGGATTCGCAGGAGCCACAACTTAAGAGTTAAAGGATAAAGATGAATCGGTTTACATGTCGTATGCAATTTAGCCCAAAATTATTTATATCTCAGGCAAATTTAAATTTAAAATTACTTTTCATTCAACCAAGAAGTTTCTGATAGCAAATGAGATTGGAATCTCTCAAAGGACAATTGTACGCTGTTAAAGGATTATCAAATAATGACAACACAATCTGTTCTACTGAGATTTTATAACAAAAAAAAAAAAGGACTGGAACTTTAACATGTTAATTTTGATTTCTGAATTGCACAGATTTTGATGTGAACATTTTTTAAAATGCAGTTAATCCCATTTGTGTTTTTTTTTTTTTACACACAGTAGTCTAGAACTAATCTTTGTGTTGTGTTTTTGTAACACCTTTAAATCTGATGCACAAGAAACACACATAAACAGTAATGCATGACAAAGCTGTTGTTTTTTTTGGGGCCCATTTGGGATTATAATTTAAATCTGATGAGACGATGGGAAAAAGACTATTGTGGTGTGCAAATTATGCAAAAAGGAGTCATCTTATTACCAAGGCTTTTCAAGCCTAAAATGCCATCTCAATGCAAAATGTGTTTCAAAACAAGTATTTTTTTTTTTTTTCAAAGAAGCTACAAGTATGATCAGAGCTTCCTGAAACACTTGAACACTTAATGGGCGATAGCACTTTGCACCAATCTGATGGCAGATTAAAACTGACAAATGTTGAACTCATTCGTCTGCTTATTTAATAATTTAATAGCAAAAAGGCTTTTTGAATTGAAAATGCTGCTTATTTTGTCAGTATGTGGTGTTGATGAAAATACAATTAACCCTGCAATTAACTTGATAAAAAATTTTTTAATCAGGTCTCACCACTAAAAAAAAAATATCTATTAAACACGAATCACGTATTTCCTAATAATAAGTGCAAGACCCAAACCCTTATCATAATTTTTGACCATTTTTTTCTTGTGTTTCCTCTGCTATTTCGATGATTAATCTTTGGCTGGGAGCACCGAGTCCCTGATCCTGGAATGCCTCTTTGCCATCATCCTAATCTTGAACTCCTTCCACTGATTCTCTATTAAATTGAAGTCTGGCTGAGCAAGAAAACCCAAAACCCAATAATTATAGTAAAGATGATTTCTGATAAGTGACTTTACAGTGACAACGTGTAGATCGTTGGAAATTATGCCATTACAACTTTGATCTTTTTAGTGATTTTTTCTTCCAAACTTTTGGATTGTAGTGCATGTTGTAGAGATTATTAGAGGAGTGTTCAGTTGGAATGACTGTACATAGCTACCCAACGTCAATTTTTAAAAATAAATAAATAAATAAATAAATAAATAAATAAATATTAATTTGCAAACATGTCTAATTATGAATTATGAAATAAACCCTTTTTTGTTTGATAACCTGTGAAGATTTTCCTGTGGGTATTCATTTTAATTTACTTAATTTCCTAAGATATTATTTAGAATTATTAAGTATTTTAATGGTGGCAACATTTTTTGCTTTGAAACCAAAGGCAGCATTCTATGGCACCTTTGAGGTTACTTGGGGGCCACACTTGTGTGTGTTGAGGGGTGTTCCTACATTGATAGATGGATACTTTTGGCGAGAAAGAGCTTTGGCATGCATGTCCACTCACTGCCTAATAGCTTATTGAACTGCCACAGCTAGCGAGGATTAGAAACCACAGAGCGAATATCTGGGATATCTTGTGCCTATGTGTAAATGTGTGTGTGAGAATGTGTGCAGTAGATACTCAGTCAATAACACACTGGCTCTCATAAATCTCAGGACACACTGTACAGGCATTCAACATTTCACTCATCAATAGAGATTTATTAAAGAAAAAGAAGAGTGGTGGAAAAACTCAATCCACTGAACAGAATATAAATATAATATGTAAAGAAAGAACTCATGGTCTAAGTTTACTCACATATTGCGTCTTGTCCATCTAATGTAACCACTAAAATATTTTATTTTCTTGATTTCTTCCTTTGAAGACTTCAATATTTTCTTACACAATTTCTTTCAAAAGGCTTTCAGAGTGAATAGATTTGAGTAATGTGTAATTTACCACTGAAATCATTAGTGTGGTTACAAAGTTCTTGATTTACTTTTTGAGTAATTGATTGATTGTTGCCTTCCAGGAGGAGCCATTTGTGATGGTGTCAGAGAATGTGCTTGGGAAACCAAAGAAGTACCAAGGCTTTTCAATCGACGTCTTGGATGCGCTGTCCAACTACCTGGGCTTTAAGTACGAGATCTATGTGGCTCCAGACCACAAATATGGGAGCTTGCAGTCCGACGGCCAGTGGAATGGACTCATGGGGGAACTGGTTTTTAAGGTGAGGTGAAAATCATAGCCAAAAAAACAATAATAATAATAAGAATTTTAATGATTAAATCAATCATGCTTCATCACACTTCTTCACAAGTGTGCTTCTTCACACTTATATACTTATCAATAACACGTATAGTTTTCAGATGTACAGCAAACACACTGATATCCCTTCAGTAATGGGACATCTTATGCTATTGGGAATTTATGTGATCAAGTCATTGTGTGGAACAGAATAGACAGGCAGGCGGATAGATGCTCTTCCCAGACATGAGGTTTGGGAAGTGCATTAAGTAAAACCAGCTGAAAAAACATGCAGCAAAACATTGAAAATGAAAACACATCAATAGAACATAATTCAGGAGAGCTAAGAAAATAAAAACGTGACAAAAAAGAAAAGAGCAAAATCAAACCCACAATCCGTAGATTACTCTAATATCCATGAATCATGATTGAAATCAGTCTTAATAATACAAAATGTTCTAAATTAACTACATCCAAGATGATCTGAGAAACATAAAAAGTTCAGTTCAATTCTATACGTCTGGTAAGTAGTTTTAATTGTTGAAACTAAACACTATTACCTTGGATGAAACAAACCATACTTGGAGCATTAGTACATTGTCAAAAATAAGTAAAACATGTTTTATTGACACAGAATAATAAAAAAAATGCATGAAGGGTTTGGTTTTCCTATTATGTTCTCATCCACTCTTGCAGACTTTTGTTAAGTTGCTGTGCAGGACTGACATTGTCAATGGATCGACATAAATTTGGCCTTACTCTACATTAATATATTCCTTTTTACTGTGTTTCAGGTTTAAGCAATTGTCGAAACTAAGTTCTCGTTCTCTTAACCTTGAATGCTTGTCGGTGCTAAAAATTCGTCATGCCCTTCTTCACTGCACCTCAGAAAATTATAGAGAAAGCCTTTGAGCACAATCCATATTTATGTGCATGCATGCAAGCGCAAGATGTAAATAAACTCAACGTGCACGTAATTTTGTTTTCCCCATCAGTCAGCAGCACTGTTTATCTCTTCAAAACCTAATTATATTAGATAATTATTACCCACAGTTCTTTCTGTAAGTTTGTATGTGCGCTGACCACATGCATCTGCATGGGATTTCATGCTTACTAAAACAAGCACACAGTTTGTATGGATGCTGTTGTGCTGTTTCTACCAACAGGCGTCCTGCAGGGTTTCTTCAGATGTTCTGTTTATGCAGTAGAAAGGACACATTTTGCAAACTTAAGCGTTTTGTCTTCTTCCTCAACTACTGAAGTATGAAATTAGCATGAGGTAGATAAGTGTTTTTGTTTCTATTAAGTTTTTGCGTGTGAAAGGAAAAGGCTGTGGGGACAGGATGTTAGACTGCAGTGGCTCTTAAAAATAATGTTTCACAATATAGTTTTACAAAATTAGTCTGCGATCTAAAGATGAGTTGCTTCAAGCGACTAAATGACGTTGTTGTTTTAGGTAATAATTTTCTTTGTCATGATCAGATTTTATTTGTGGATTTTCAAAACAAGCAGAACCTCACAGCTGCATTTTACTTCCTTAAGCAGACATCTTCAGTTGTTTTAAAGCTCTGGGGACAGAAGCACTTTAATCAACAAACATATCTATTTCAAAATGGAATTTATCCCAGTTACACAGAATAAAAAGAGAGTAAGCTAATAAAAATAAAACACGAGTAGCTGAGCAGATGTTGGAGTCCTAGCCTAGCCTAGCTTATATGTTTTTAACTTTTAAAGCCATTGATTTTCGGTTAACTTGAAATTTTATTCTCGACGGCAAGGAGTAAATGACATACACCACATTTATTTGCTAAATTGTCTGTTGAGGCCATTCCTGTGCTGACACTTCTGCAGGTTTTCAGGGTCCACTCTTTTGATTTCCTCTGCTTCCGCTCATCTCCTCCATCTAGTCCAACTCAATAAACGATTAGTGATAACACACCAAACATCTAATGAAAAACTCATTTTGAGGTGCTTTGGTAAGGCTACATCTTAAGTGTATTCACTGTTAATATTCCCCATTATGCTTTACTTATTGCCAGTAGTTTTTTCATTATACTTTTTTAAAATTATTTTTTTATTCATCTTCACATTCATTACTGACTGAGGGCCATCTAGCTCCAGGGCATTTGTGCAACTAACTGCTCCCCATTGTAAGCCAGAATGAATGATGCAAAAACATCCTCGTAATGTCTAAAACTATTTATTAATGAAACACTGAATTTAGACAACGAGTTTAAATTCAACAAAATAGACAACGTTCATTTTTGCTTCTATATTTGCTTTAAATTCTTTGGTCAAAGTGTGGATGTTGAGCATGCAGTAGCTAGAACTAACCTCTGACTAGCAGGTAAGCACTAATGCTATCTTAAATTAATTTATATATACCTTTATTTACATATTAACACAATCCAATGTAATGCTTGATTAAAGCAATGTAACTTACATTTCAGCAGCAAAAATACAAAATTTGGGTTAAAAAAGCCAACAAACCTAATGACACATGAATCATAAACCCATATGTCGGATATCAAACGATGTGTATTGGTAAAAAGTTATTCTGAAAGAAAAAGTCTATGTTTTGATTTTTTTTTCTAAGCGTTGCACTTAGCAACACTATGGAAAACATTAGTTGTGTACTCTGATGACGTATGTGAAGGTGTCGAAGTAGAAATGTTTGTGTTGCTGATTATTTATTAATAAAGGGAATTATTAATAAACAGCCTAAAACTGAGAAAGCTGTAAAATCTGACAAGGTAATTAAAATTATGATTTAAAAAAAATGAGCAAAGGGTCGCTCCTCAAATCAATGCTTAGTCTTTTGGTATAATAGTCCTGAACAAACCTCTCACTCCTCTTCTTTCTCTGCCTCTCGCAGCGAGCTGATGTTGGACTCTCCGCTCTGACCATCACGCCTGAGCGGGAGAGTGTTGTAGACTTCACCACACGCTACATGGATTATTCCGTGGGCGTTCTGCTGCGCAAGGCCGAGCGCACAGTGGACATGTTTGCCTGCCTGGCACCCTTCGACCTGTCGCTGTGGGCGTGCATTGCAGGCACTGTGCTCCTCATTGGCATCCTGGTGTACTTGCTCAACTGGCTCAACCCACCGCGGCTGCCCATGGGATCAGTGTCTTCAACCACACTGTACAATTCCATGTGGTTTGTGTATGGGTCCTTTGTACAACAAGGTAAGCAAGACAATGAATGTAACTGGCTCAGCAATTGAATTTTATCTTCACTATACTGGCTTTCAGTCTGAAATTGCTTAATAATGAGGATTAAGCACATTATATATGTATTACTTACACAGATGAATGTTTGAAAGCCTTTATGTTATGATCATTTTCTTCTTACAGTATTGAAAACATGTCATCAAAACATTACATCAGACCAAATATATATATATATATATATATATATATATATATATATATATATATATATATATATATATATATATATAATATAAAATGTTTGATTTAGCTTTGATGAAAGGTCTGTTAAATACCTGATTCAATGTTGTCAATTTTCAAAATATACCTTTAATCTGACAAATTAGCCTCATCAAACACATATTCTAATTTATTGAATGTAATTGTGTGTGTGTGTGTATATATATATATATATATATATATATATATAGATAGATAGATATAGCAAGACTAAAAAATACCTCCTCAGGGTGGTGTAGATGTGAATTGACCTTTACGTTTTAGTACATTAGTCAGATTAGGACAAAATGGAGGGGGCATTTTGTTCAGCCATGGATTGAGAGGACGGTAATAGCCTCATCTTGGGAATATGAGCAGAATCTCTCAGGCTCTGCTCAGGTATGGAACAGGCAATTTAGGAAGGTTTTAAATGTCATCAGCAAAGTAACGGAGGGGAAGAAAAAAAGAGGGAACATTTCAGAGCATTCAAGTGGAAAGAACATGTAAATGTGTTATGGTTGATACTTGTGTTTAATAAAGTGTCAGTATCTCTGTGCTGATGATAGGCTCTCAGTAAGTTCACATGCTTATTCCTGTCTTTCTGACTGAATAAGTCCTACTTTCCAGTGAGCTCAGTATTTGCTTTTTTTTATATCCTGCTCAAAGCCTGGCAATAGTTAATTTTTTAAGTGACATCAATTATGCACATTTAGGGAGGAACGCTTTTTTGTCTCTGGCACTGCCACTGAAACATTTCGTGCTCTGAATAAGCAAATGATGAGCATTTCACTATTTGGTAAATAATTTTCCATATTTCTACGGCAGCTAATGGCGGTAATGATGGTGACTATGATACATGCTAATTGCTACTTCATCTCCACAATCATCTCTCTTTTTAGCTGTAATTAACATTTTAGTCGTGGTATCATTAGTCTGAAAACAGAGTGGAAGAAAGGGGATCTAATTCTTCAAGAGTGAGTTTACGTATTGTTGTCACACAGACAGCAAGATTGTATTTTAGCAGAAATTCCAAGATGTGAGTTTATTCTATCCTAAGTCTATTATTACATTCTTTGTAGCTTTTTTTAGGCTAGAGCTAGCATATTATTAGCATGTTTCAGTTTCAGTAATAATCTTTTGAAACTGAAACATGCTCCTAATCGACTCCTACGGGTTAATAAGTGAAACTGCCTTGTTATTTTTGCACTATTTCATCATTATCTTGCAACAGTTTTAATCCATTTTGTACAAAAAAAGTAAATAAAGTAACCACATTCACATCGCTTTTTCACATTTTGACACGTTGCAACTGTGACTGACCACAACAAAGTGGGAACAGGTCTCCCAGGGGGCGTTTAAGTTGTTAGCAACATGTTAGAAGTTTTGTTCCAGGATTGGCTCAATCCATCTTCACATCAACTCTGACCAGTTTCCCTGTCCCTATTGATGAAAGTAATCCCACACCAGGGTTGATATGGTGTTCAGTGATGGGTTTTTTTGCCAATACTTTTCACATAGTTCAGTGATGGTCTTGTCTAAGCAGAGTATCACAATAAGTGTAAGAGCAAAAGCAGTTTTTGCTGTGTCTCTACTACATGCCTTACTCTAACCAGGACTATCTGTAGCTTTCTTTCAAAATAGACTTTTTTTGTGACAGGTCTGCCGGGAAGCCAAGATGTATAAATTGTCAGACTACTGTCAAAATCATCTACCAATTTGCACTGAGCTGTGGCTCTCGTCCGCTCCTCCAGAGTTACCAAGGATCAAGTGTCTCTGATCAGGGCTTTTCAGTCTAGGTGTCTTGGTGGGTTTTCAGCTGTGGTCACTTGGCTTGGTCGTTTGAACAGTGCTTTTTTATATGCTTAAATAAATACTTTAACAAATAGGGATTGTTTAATATATTTATTACAATTTAAACGATCATGTTAATAATTGACAAATTAGTAATTGAGTAGAATGTGGGAAATTTTTCCTTAGGTTTATATGCTTATGTCCAGAATCTTGTACAATCCTTTTCCATTTTCACATCCTTGATCTCCTGCTCTACTGCTAGATGAATTGACCGTCTCTACTTTCATTCTGGGACTATTTTGACCACATTGGACAGTGTAAACCAAGATGTTTACTTTGGCTGTTGGAAGTGATGCACCTTTTCATTGTCCGGTTTAAAACCTATAAATGTTTCAAAGATAAATTAGAGTGAGATGTCACACATCCAGTTAAAGTACAAATGAGGGCCCTGCAGACACAGCTGTTGTTCTTAAACTCCACCCCAATCCCTCCCTCTGCACATATACACACACGCGCACACAAGCACACACTATATATACACACCCATATCTGCATACAGATCTGGAGTTCTCTCTCGAATGTCTCCGATTTTTGTGCTTAACCCTAAAATATTAGCTTGAGGGAAAATTGATTCAGATGCAAAGACATCCACAGCAGTAGGGAGCTGGAGATAAGTAATAAAAGCAAATAGTCAAACATGACACCAGAATTTTGCTTTTGGCACTGTCACTTCCATTGTCAAAGGGAGAAGGGCTGAGAGGCAAAAGAGGGAGGTCCAGAGGGATTACCCCTATCTTTGCCCAGCCTTCTCTTTTCACATCTTTCTTTTCACTTCCTCCTTGCGCATTTCTTTTCCTCCCATCCGTTTCTCTCCGTTATAGTTAGAATTTCCTCCATTACATCCTTTTTATGCATCTCCTTGTCCCTACTCCTTCTCTTCCAGCCTCCACTCATTCCTCTTGCTGCTTTTTCTCTTCATGTTCTTCCTTTCACAAATTCTATTCTTCCTTCATGTTCATCTGAATCACCAGGGCGCCAGCCAAGTGACTGTTTGTTTACAACGTGTCCCACAGGCCTCTCGGTCTGGCATGTGCGTGCAGAGGATGTTGTGAGAAAAACAAAAAAAAAAAATCTGCATGCCATAAAGTATGTCTAATTGGTCTCAATGAGAGTGAGGGAGACTGAAGATAGAGGAAGAAAACCGAGGGAGAGGAAGAGGCTGCGTATTTCAAAATCTTATGGCTGTTCTAATAATGGGACTGCTACATTGGTAGCCTGCAGTGCTTTGCAAAAGTAAAAAAAAAAATATTCTGCATACACTATGTACTTGGCACATTTCCTCTCATATCTTAAATGAAATCCAATGCCAATAGTTGCTCCTAGAAGTCGCACACTGTTAGAGAGAGTCCAGCTGTGTAATTTAATCTCCATTTAAAACACCAGCTGTTTTGTGAAGGTCTGGGAAACTTAGGGAACCTTAGGGAACAAACAGCATTATGAAGACCACGTGTCACATCAAATAGGTCTGTAATAAAGCTCTGAACATTAAATGAAGGTCTGCAAATAACATCAATAATCTCAAGCTTTGAACATCTCAAAAAACGTTGATTTATTATTGAAAATATATGGCTATCTATCTCTATCCCCCCTACACTGACATTCAAGAGGCCCACTGTAAATCTGTGAGAACTGCAAAGATCCTTTGACTGACTTTGTGTTGGTCTAGCTCACCAAAATAAAACTGGATAAAACAAATTAAAGCTTGTGGTTATGTGACATGTGGAAAAATTTCAAGGATATGAATAATATTATCAGGCACCATAGACCAGTAGATCTTAGGATTTATTAGCAAAACAAAATATACAGGAAGAAAATAGCCCATGACAAAAAAAACAAAAAAAACAGTGACATACACCTATAATGTAACGCTGTAATATAATCAGTGGTAGGCACTTAGATAAACCTCACCTGCATTGACAACAGGCTTATAAATGTGGCTCATCATTAGTATAGGCTGTGGTACCTCTCATCTTTGAAAAAGAGTCAGAACAGGAGAGAGACCATAAATTCATACAGTGCCAACTATCACATAAAGGTTGTAAAAGTTGGATATACAACGCTCTCAGGCAGAGCAAGGTCAGACACCATATCAACCATCATTAAAAAAAAAAAAAAAACTTCTCTGAAACTTTCAAGAGCAATAAACTGCACTCAGATGGTGAACTCTGAGGTCTGAGGGTACACAATATTATTAAGCTATAAGAAAATACAATTCTGCTGCTCAGATGCTTTTCTGAATACCAACCGACATAATGCAGATGGGAGAGATAATCTATCAGTCCTCCTAGATAACTTGTGTGATCTTCAAAACCTGATTTTATTTTTTTGGTTGATTTCCCTTTGGTAAATAAATTCAACACAGGCATTTTGAAGAGAAACAAATGCAAGGTGAATAGTAATGAAACAGTGCAGCAATCAGGTGAGCTAAACAGTAAATTAAATAGGATAATTATTCAGTTGTTTTGTGAGACATTCACAGATCGACAAATCGATCCAACTTTAAGCTAGAGAGTCGTCAGTGGACACATGAAGATGCGTGATAGAGGATATGAAATGTTCCCAAGGAGAATATTTTATTCTAAATTGGGCTGCTCTTTGGCTTTTGCTAAGCCAAGGGAGGGAATTCCAATATTTTTCAGGGCCAGAAGGTAAAAGAGTCAGGGCTGGAATGAATGATTACCAAGTGACAATATTAGGACAGCCAAGCAGGCAACATTAGCAGAGTGTATGCCATCGACCAGCCCATATGCAGGGGGCCCGGACAGCGTGTGGCCTACAGGGATAGGGATGTGCACTCATTTGTAGTCTTGTGCACCAGGCTTTCGATCTAAAATGAGCCACCACAGGCAGTCAAACAAGCAGGGGAGCAGGAAGCAGGGGACTTGTGAGGCTTCAGGAAGATGGAAGAATAATCCAGCCAGCAGCAGTTTTGAGTGCTGGGTCATAAAGGAGGTCTCAGCGGCTCACACTAAAGTTTGGACAAGAAGAGCAATGTTTAAGTGTTGATCAGGAAGTCCTACTCCACTCACACTTCTTAGTAATTGAAAATCATGCAGAAGGGACTATTTTCTAAAATAATAATAAAAAAACAACATAACTGAACAAATTGATGCATTTTTAAAGATGTATTGCTGAAGACTGTTGTGCTCTACACAGCTTTTAAGTTATATTAATATTGGAGAGTGAACAAAGTCTGATGCAAGGCAATTGACTATCATCTGGGGAAAAAAAAGAAGACATGAATTCATTAATGGCATGACTAATTCTGCTTGGAACTGTGATTAGAGGGGATGCAGGTGAGCTAATTAAAAGCAAGAGTAATGCAATCTGGGGAACTAGACGGGTGAGTATATTACAGAACAAAATAAAAAAAAATAGGAACTTATGCACTGCACCTCTTCCACTCTCAAAAACCTGCAACATCAAGAAAATATCAGGGAAAAATAACAGGTGCATCTCTATAATATGTAAGAACATAATTACATATGGAATGATACATTTCAGGCAATTATTTCTGTTAATTGCGATGATTATGGCTTACAGCTGAAACTTAAGATTCAGTTTCAGGGACATAAATAATTATTTATAACACAGAAATGTTAACATATAACCATGTAATATCCTCCACAGATTTGGATTCGGATCCTGAAAGTTGTCCAGCGCACCGATCTGTCACATTGCTAAAGTAGCATTAGCGAAGGTTGAGTGGAAGGTAAAAATATGGTAGAATAAAATGCAGAACCCACAAGGATATTTGCTGCTGTCAGCAGATTGTAAATCAAAGCTTATTCTAACAGTTGAGCAAAATTCACAAGGACTCTGGACGACACAGACATCACAGGATGCCACATTCAACATCCCATGTTTACCTCTTGAATCCCAGACAATGTCAGAAGCACCTTGCCTGCACTAAGCAGAGGATTTCATTTAAAAACCGAGTTCCCTACTGGAAGGAGAGATGGAGATTTGGGGAGATATGTCATTTACTGGTGTGTTCCCAATGTATTTTGTGTCCAAAATACAAATAGATTGTGTCCAAAGTCAGGTATTTGTCCAAAAAAATAAATAAATAAATAAATAAATAAATAAATAAATAAATAAATAAATAAAAAATTAGAGCACATGCTTCCCTCTGCTGACATGCATTACAGAGATGCTGAGTTCATTTTCAAGCAGAACATGGCTCCTGATCAGACTGCTGAAAGTACCAAGCCCTGCTTTCATGACCGTAGCATCACTATGCTCGGTTGGCCGGCACATTCAGCTGACAAAACTTCACGGAGAATCAATAAAATGTTATCTATAGGGAGGTGACAGCAAGACCGACAATGCAGGTGAGCTTGTTATTAAAGCAGCCTCCACTTCCTTAACACCTCAACAGACTTACAAACTGATCACCCCCTTGCCACGCTCCATTGACGCAGCATACCATGCCAAAGGTGGCTCAACCAAGTATTGAGTGGAAATGCTGTACAGTACATGGACATCATTTTCAGTAAGCTGTACCTTCTGCATTAAAGTAATTTTTTGTCTAATGTAATACAACATAAAATGTTCAATAAACTGATTTAGGGGTTTTTATTTGCTATAAGCCATTATTTTTACAATTAACCGAAATAAATATTAAAATATAGTACTATTTCTTATTTATGTGCATCCTGCAGAGCACGTCTTTAACTGACAGCAAACAAAATCAGGAGAGGAATACTGTCTTACACAAATGTAATGTGAAATAGATATTTCATCTACCATCTGTTCTCCCTCTCCTAACTGCGTCACTACACGTTTCTCTTTTAGTCTCTCATATCTCCTCAGCATTTCGCCAACTGCAATTGCAAGTTTTTAGCCATCTTCAATAACTATCTTTTTACAAATCTCCCACTTTCAGCTGTCCCCCCTTAATTAAAGTCCAACCCAGTGGGGGAGGAAAACGTCAGTGTGGAGAAACGGACTGTTTTTTTGTGGGGGAATGAACATGGTGCCTGGATGTATGCGTTTTTATTTACATACATGCAGACGAAGTCCCAGCATGAGTGTTGCTTTCTTTCAATTAGAACTTTGCGGGGAATAGATCCATAGACTCACATTCATGCTCATGCTGGATGCATTGCTTCTTCTCATCCTGTGAAAGAAATTGCCCGGACACACAAACAGACACATGGAGTCAAGGCCATAGGCCATAAACGGAGCTTTCATCTTTCCATCTGGTGCTCAAAACCTGTTTTTCTGTCTATTCCTTTCCACATCTCCTTTATTTCCTGCTGTCCCCCACTGTGCATCTATCTGTTGGTACGAGTGAGAAGAAAGCTTTGTAGGAGAGAGATACTTTTCCAGAGCTAAAACTCTGTGGAGAGGAACACTTGTGTGTGTGTGTGTGTATACATGCCTATATGCATGTATAGCCCCCCCAAAATTCAGTCTTCCACATTCTCCAAATCTCTCCGCCTCCTGCTGGGTTTTCTCAGTGTGACTGTTATGCTCATTCCCCACTCCCTGCTCCCAGTCTAGCTTCCTGGATGTGTCCTTCCCTCCATCATTATCCATGTCTCTGCTGTGATGCACTGCTGGGAAGCCAATACTATCATCATTTTCCTGGACTCATCTTTTCCTCTTTCATGGTTCCTTGGATTCACATATTTTTCTCTAATGACTGTTTTGAGATCCTAAAGTGGACCTAACTTTAGGACATCCATACCTTCTGACTTTAGCCATCCATTTTTATTTTTTTTTTTATCTTTCCTACCTCTATTCATCTTTAGCCCCTCCTTGACCACAGGAATGTGCTGCTGTGAAAGAGACCATCTCTCACCAGTGGCATTAAACGCATGTCTCTCTCATGCCCTCTCTTCCATTCTATGCTCTTTTGTTCCCTTTCTGCTTGTCTCACAGCTGCCTCTTCTCCCTCCTTCATGCTTTTGCTCCCTCACTGTGGTCCTGTTGTCACAGCTACATCCTGTAAGGAACTTTGAAAGGGGCTCCTCCTGGCCTTCATCAAACGCAGGAGTACAAAAACTTTACATGGATCCTGTTATAGGTCGTCTACACTCTGGGAGCTAAAACTTTCTGCATCATCTCATTTCTTAGCTGGAAGTCCCATTATAAAATATTTAATGCTGATGAAATTCTTCCCACGTAAACTACAGCATGCAATCTTTAGGCCTTTAGAAGTTTTTTTCATGTAATAATTTTGAAAAAGGCATGGATGCAATATTTTGTAATTCACAACTGAGCTAGTGTGAGATCCATTAAAAATAAATTGTTCTAGATAACTAAATGCATGTATATCCAACAGAAGGAATACTGTGCTTCATTTGGCTTGCAAGACAGAGCTCTTACCCACGTTCCAGTTACAAACTGTGAAACCAGGTAAAACCACCTTTTTTCTGTGCTAAGTAGCCATGCTGGCAGTGACAATGCAACCTCATATTGTATCAGTGTTTTAAGCTGAGCTTCATACATTAAAATATCGTGGTGTCAAACTTGCACATAGACTAACCGGAAATAAATATTTCATTATTGGAGCTATCGCTACTCTTTATGCATGAAGCTGCTGCGCTGGATTTTTTTTTTTAAACTTGAAAGTTCAGGTTTTTGATTGCATTTAAAACACACTTTAAAATGTAATGAAGCACTATTCAAGAAAGTGTTAAAACTTTTATATTAAAGCAAGCCTTCTACACCAGCAAAGCAATCTACTGCCTCTGATTCAACCACACTAATATATCCATCCACATCTACTACATTCCCAAGCTGCTCCTAGGCCAGAAGAGATTTACATGAGCTCCACAACTTTTCTAGAAATGCCTTCTCCAAGTGTGACATACCCAGAAAACTCTTGAAAACACAGAATCCATCCTGAACAGCGGCCCTAACCCTAGCAAACTCCCTTTCATTTAGAGGAGAAGTTACTCTACCCTGAACTCCCTCAAGATGCCCAGGCACTTCTTCTTCATGCATTCCACATTGGAAAATCAATTTTGAATATCCATGATCGTGTGATTGCAGTTGTAATATATATCAAATATCAATAGGTGACATTGGAACCTTTTGTTGAACTCAGCCATGGGACAAAACAAGAACTTAACTACATATAGAAAACAACAACCAGAGACTGGTGAAACTCTGAATACCCTGATTTATTTTTTTTTTTTTTTCATGGCTGCTCCCATTTTCCAAACTTTTATTGTTAAAGCCAAAAGCTCTGATAATTTTAAGATGGAAGCCATCACTTCTGTGTTTAATTCACTCTCTCTTGGTTTGTGCTGTAAATGGCAAGCTTCCACCTTAGTTGTCCATCACTCCATTTCATCAGTCACGGTGATAGCTACTTCAACCTACATAAAGAATCAATTGTCCAAAATGTCATTAATTTGTAATTTAGTAAATGGTTTTTGAAACACAGTTTTATTGAAATAGTGTTCAGTTTCCTGTCTCACATTGTGAACGGGTTATTTTAACACCTAGCCACTGTTCTTCATCAGCTTTCAGAGCTAATTTGATTGCATTACCAACACCTCCAAAGAAAAAGTGGTTCTGAAAAGAACCACTTATGCACAGCTAACTGCAATATCACTGAATAGTCGTATTGGTTTCAGTTTTAATCTTTTTTGTTCCTGTTTGCAATTATTTCCTTGTAGTTTTCTTTTTATGTTTTTTGTCTATCATTTAAACTGGAAGTTGAAGTACTTTGATAATAAATGACTGTATTTTGCAGAGAAGGTATTTCTGGGTAGGGCTTGCTGATTTATGGTATCTGTTACTCTATAGCATCACACCTTACCAAGCAGGTAATCATGAAACAATAACAGCATAGCATTTAGTTCTGTTTGGTTAGTAATTCCTGGTATTCAGGTACAACCTGTTAAATTTGTTTAAATTACCAACAGTATTACTATTTGGCGTCGGCACTGATTAATATTATGTTATTCATAGTCAAACCAGACATATTGTTGCACAACACTTTGGATTACTAAGTTTAGAGCTTGGGCTTTGTGTACCACAGACAAGGTCATACTTGCTCTATACCTCTCCTGCTCCATCCTTGCATGACTTGTGAAGAATGCAATATACTGGAAGTCCTCTTGACGTAGATAGAAACCCCTGAACTACCAAGGCCTTAGACCTAAAGGCACTGACTCTAATCTCAGCTACTTCACAATCAGTTTTAAGCTCTTGAAGTGGATGGTAAAGATCATTAAACCTAAAACAAGAGGTGCTTCAGCAAAGTATCAGTTCAAAGGAGTGTGTTATTTTACAAATTGGTTTCTACAGACTGTCGCATTGTACTTGGAAGAAATTTTGAAGTGATTGATTAAAGTCTATTTTTTTTTTTTGACAACTTGACATTTTAAGAGTGGTGTGTATTCTTTGTAAATCACTGAAAACACTGTTCACATTTTGACTTAGTGACAGTTAATTTTATTGGTACCTTGTGAAAAAAAGCCTTAGATCAAATTCAGCAAACCAACTCGCTATCCTGTGTAAATGCTCCTTCCACCGTAATAAAATCTCAAAATCTGATCATCCAGCAATGGTGAAGTTCAATCTTTGTTTTGGTCCCAAATGAAGTGGTGAAGACCACAGCATTATCAACTAGCCATCTAATACTGTATTTATGTCAACTAAGTAAGTCTAAACACTCAACCGAATTAGGGAATTAGAGTATTCCTTTGATCCTAAAGCATCTCATTTGTTTGTTAGAAGGTGTAAGACTAGCACATGTTCAAACTGACATTATCAGCTTATTTGCAAAGATCCCATGTTTTTGCCTGTTACATATTCTTGTTAGTGTCGGTCTGTTACAGATACTTCCTCACCTCCAGTGGGACCACCCCTGCTGTTTTCTTTCATGCTTGAGATTTTTGTCACACAATGTGAGGTTCGTCTGCAAGTTTGAACAGCTTTTAGACAAGCCCCAGGAGCTGCAGTAACTTACTACCAACAAGAAAAAGATAAGAGCTTGGACCCGGAAGGTGGCAGGATATATAAACATGATCATCACAAGCATCCCTTTTGCAGTGTGTGTAATCTTGCTTGGAGTTCTGTGAACATCAATTTAAGATGTCTTAGAGGAAAACGAAAAACAGGGTTGTAATTACTTGTGAACCTCAGCTTTGCTCTGTTTTGTGGAGTGAACTTTGCAATAATGTCAACAAGATAGAAGATACGGCACAGATTATGGTGCGGCAGGAGCTATTTAGTAATTCAGAAATCTTTTAAGCTTGCATCAAGAATGGTGAGAAACACTGGTACAGCGAGAGCCACCTAGTGATTTGAGAGTCTGTTTAGCCTGTACTGAGAAAGCCGTAGAACATGAAGTGACCTTGTTACAACCAACATGGAAAGACTTGCCTAAAGACCTACCTTAATATATGTAATCTTGGCATATATTTAGCGAGGCGTTATAAGGATTACGCCAAGAATCGTGTCCTTAGTGACATCATAGCATTGTGTAATTGAAGCTTTTGTCAACATCACATTTATTAAGTGAATCCACCACGTCTCAAAGATGTTCTATCGGATTGACATCGGGTTAACTTGTGATACAGTGAACACTGTGGAGAGGAACACCGATGTGTGCTTATTCATGGCTGTATGCATGCATAGCCCCCCAAATTCAGTCAGTATTTTATTTTTTATTTTTTCCAACCTGCCATTGCTCAACTATAGTGTGTGAATTGTAGCCTCAGTTTATTATTCTCAGATGACAAGAGTGGCACCCAGTGTGGCCATCTGCTTCTCTAGTACGTCGTCAGTAGTGTGTTTGTGTGTTAAGAGAGCCCAAGTACCTTGGTTGTAATGAGTGGCTTTTGAAGTAGTCTCTCCGTCATCTTGGGCGGCGACGTCAACAAAGCATTTTTGTCCGTGCAGCTGCTGCTTACTGGGTGCCTAAAAACATTAAGCTTGAAATGTGAAACAGTTAAACAAGTAGATCTAATAAAGTGTTCTGTGAGTTTATATTCAGCAAAAATGAGGTGTCTTTGACTTAATTTGACTTGCTTTACATCAACTGTATTTCCATTGTGGGGAAGAATGTCACCTATTTAGTCGCTTTGATATTTTAGATTTTTTTTTTCCATATGCAAATGAGATATACATGCTGTCTCTTGTGTTCCAGGTCTCTGTGGTAATATGTTAATGATGAGGCTGCATAAAACAATGAAAACATCTGTTGAGTGAACAAATCTTTAAAGAAAACAGATATAATAGTTATCTTCGTCAGGGCTTCACTCTATACATCATCTTGATGTTTACTGAACATGGGTACCACCCACTAAATATGCATCTGTCAAAGCCAGCTTCAAAGCACAATGCTAGTAGCTTGTTTTGTTCTACCCAGATTCCTTTTTTTTTGTTTTGTTTTCAAGGAGACAGAGAAGCAGTTTCTTCTAGGAGAATGGAGTAATTGTAATACAAGCATATTTATTTCGGGGCACTCTGTTGTTAACTGCCTCAGATAAACAGACCAAGAGAATCCTATTTATTTCCCACAGTATGTGGCGTAAAGGTCATACTTTGAGCAGGATGCAACTGGAATAAACAAAAAAATTAATTGCTTCATGATAGATGCTGTGCTCACAGTCATTTTTCCCCACCGAATTTTAATTAATGTACAGTTGCTAAAGTAAATTTGATGCATAGACAACTGCCTAAAACGGATAAAGGTCACAATGTATTATTAAAAAACAACTTCAACATAATGAAATAGACCTTTTATAATAACACTTCCCTATTAAGGAACAATGCAGTTTAGAGAATGCTTGTCAACAAGTAAAAAGAGGGGAAATGTAGGTCTATTATTTAAGAAACAGTGCTGCAACAAGTTCTCTTTTCACTTGGTAAACATTAGTAAATGGAGATAAATGCAAAGTTCATGTGTGTCTTCTAGGCCGCTTCTTACCATAATCTCACTGAAAATCTCCAAAAGCCCTTATTTTAATACAAAAGGAAATGGAACATAAGGAATATGAAGTCTCTTTTTTTGTTGCAGTAATTGCAACAAAAAAGAGACTTTTTTGTTGTATTTTAAGCCAAGCCTTATAACAAAAATGTTGTGAGCGTCAATTTAGGAACCTTTACACATGGTACTTTTTGTGTAAGTACCACAAAAGTACTTACATAAAGCAAGTAAGTACCTACAGAAAAGAGGGATGGGATGATGCTAATCATTTTAGATACTGAAAACACTATCAACATTACATTTTAGCAGTCTCAGTTTAAGCTCATCTTCAGCTCATTTTTGTTACCCGTTAACCCGACGAGCTTTGCATTGAGACTTTTTGGCATCTTTACTGACTACACATTTCTTCTCATCTTGACATAATCTTAGTTAGCAATGTGACAACACATTTACCAGAAATCAGATATTATCATGAGGTGTCAATCTATGTCACCACATCTTTAATTCTTGTGTCCATTAAATCAACTAAATTACTAAGGAACTATTTATATCTCCTTAGAAATGATAGTATTTCTAAAGAAGCAAAAAAAAAAAGAAAAAAAAAAATATATATATATATATATATATATATAATTAAAGTATTTATATTTCCATATAGATTTAGTTGCTTTACTTCTACTGTAGTTTAAGTAATATCAACAACGGTAAATAACAGAAAAAAGCACCCGCTGACTTGTTGATTCTGGTTTTTGCACATTATTGTTTTGTGTTGAACAGGTGAGAACATTTCAATGATTAATCAGACGTGAGAAGATGCACTTAGGCATTCAAGCTTGTAAAGAAAGACTCGAGGCTTTTAGCCTTTGAAAACATTAATGACTTCCTGCATAGTTCACCATAAATCTTATTAAAAAAAACATTTTATGCTGCAACAATTGAAATTGTATGTCTTTAATCATTAGAAAACCCAACAGTTATTTACACCAAGACAGCTGATGGGGATGTAGTGTCAAGAAAGTGGGTGGCAATCTTTGAATGTTGTTTTGAAGATAGGAGAGCAAAATAAGATGTTTTTTAAAACCAGTGTGAAAATCACAGATGAATAACAATGACTCACTAATGTGCCAGCCCAGTCACTTGGATAGAAAAGTTTACATTTTATGTTGCTGCAAAGCAAAGATAAATATAATATCCATGTTTCTATAGCGAAAGTACCAGCTTGTCAAATGCTGACAGTTATTCTAGGGGATGCAGGTATTTGGAAGACTGTATTTTAAATCAAACTACAATATTCTCTTAATATACTTTATAAAAAGAATTAAAAAATGACAAAAAAATCACAGAGAGTGCTCAAACTCACATCAATGTTCAGAAGATGTGTTCCCTTTGTTTACTGTATCTCACAGAAAAGGTACTTTGATATTTGCAAAATATAGTCCAATTTAGATGTTTGCAAATACAAAATGCACAATACAGTCTATATACATTCTTTCAGGAGAAAACTCCCTTTGTTGTGGCCTCGGATGTATTTAATGTGCGCTGACTTAATAGAAAACACATTAGACGATAGGCAATAGCCAATATGCTAATCAAAACCTGCTAGGTGGCGCCAAAACCCTTTTTGGAAAAGCCTTAATTTATGCTTAAATGTATATTCCAGGCACATATACTCATGCAGAAATGAGGATAAACATGCAAAACTGCCAGACATTTAGGGATGTACAGCATAATGGAATGTTTTCATTTAATCTCTGAAAACTTCCAAAGTGAGTGTGTACACGCTGTCCTCGACAAAACCGACAGGATGAATAAAGCAAGAAGTTGGGGAGGCAGGACAGCAAGAAGAGGCGGGGGTGGAGAGGGGTACAGAATGTGGGTCATGAGGTGTGAAATATTGAGGATGACATTGTTAAAATTGAATATGAGCGAATCAAACACAATCACTATCAAATGAAAGGTCTTAGAAGGTGCACACGTACCCATGGACTTGAGTGTATGCACAAGGGGAAACACACTTGCACACTTTGTACCAGTCGAGGGAAAATTGCTGAGAGAGCCATCTGTCAGAAGTTGCACTGAGGGAGGTAGCCCTGGTCTTTTTCGTGTGATAGAACGGCACACATTTTGAATCCAGTCACCTGTAATGAGACCACAGAGTAATTTGCATGTGTGTCCATGCAGCTATAGTTTGACATGATGCGGGAGATGGGACTGCGAACTTGTCAAGGTCAGTTTTGCTTTGCTCATAGCAATTAAGGCAAAGCAGCTAAAATTACCTTTTCTCTATAGTGACTTCATATGTTGTATTTTAAGCTACTACAGTATTTTGACATCACATTGTCCTTCAGCTGAACACATTTTAAAACTAAATAAAATAACTTTTTGTTACAGTCACCTCCAAGTCTTAGGTAATTAAGACTTACTGTATTTTAGTAAGCTGTAAACTTAAGTCATAAATTATAGTTTTTAAGACTTGTTGCTTTTTTCAATCAAGTAGATTCCTTAAACTTAGGTAAAATATTTAGATTGGTTTAAAGCAATTTTATATAAATTAGCTTTTTCAAAAACCTAAATGAGATGCATGCTGTATACAAGATAAATACACATTGAACGCGCTGCAACAATCTAAAACAAGAAATCATTTATCAAATAAAAAACCCCCACAACTAAATTACCAGATAAAAATCATGCATATGCAACACAGTGTGACATACAGACATACTAGAACTGAACAATAAATGTAAATATGAAAATGTTAACTTCTTTTTGCAAGTATCATGTTGCTGTTAAATACATCAGTTGAAACATTTGAATAAAAAAGTACACATTCTACTTAAAAAAAAAATTACAAATTAATAACGACCAAAAAAAATAAAATAAAATAAAAACATTGCAGACTTCATAAGTAGAGAACCAACCTAGGATGAAGCAGTCAGTATTGTTTTTGTCCCCCAAACAATACTAATGGATATCGTTAAGGCATCTACAAATATTCCTTTGGATTTGTTCATCAGTCACATTGTTTTTTGTTTTTGTTTTTTTTCTGTAAAAAACATATTTTTTGTCTTTTATATGAAACAAAATGTCCATCTATAAACTATAGTGAGAGATAAACGTCTGAACTCAGTCCAGTTTTGCAGTGACCTCCTTGTTTTGATGCTCTTTAGAATCACTTCACCAGAGGAGGGTCTGAAATAGTCTGAGATGCATTCCTCCACCTTTTGCTCTGTACTGCTTTCTAAAGTTTTCTGTAACTGATTATGTTCACTAAAATAAAGTATTTTTTAAATTTTAAATGAGGTTATTAGGGAATGACCAGTTTGAAATCCCACAGCAGTTAAGCTTCTTATAGGCTAGTTACCAGCAACTCTCCTGTCAGCTGAAGTGCATGAATTCATTTCTAACACTCATGGAAAGTAAGCCTTAGTAGTTATTCTTTATATTTGTCCCATCTTTTGCTTTTAGCTAGAGATAGATCTGACTGGATTTAATTATGTTCCAGCAGTAAACAAGGCTGTACTACTGATTTCAAACACCATAGCCTTTTCAGCAGATTTATTTTAACTGCTTTTGTTGATTGTGTGCTTTGCTTTGAGACTTTATGGTATTTTTTTCCCCGGACTGTCAATGTAGATTGTGTACGTACCACACACAGTGTTGCAGGACTGAAAGAATTACTCAGTGTTTCCAATCTATGATGGATTACATGTATTCAATGTCAGGTTGAAATGACCTACAGCTTTAATGATCTCCTATCTTCTTGAGGAATTGTCATGATTTCAACTAATTTTGCTCCATATTTTATCCCCTTGAAGAACAAGAACATGAACAAAACTGCCACTTAATGGCTGAGACAAACACACACAAGTAGCCCTGGCTTCCTCTCAGCTCTTGTAACCCTTACATACTACGTAGTTTGTATTGATCCATTTATGGGAGGTGAGCAGGAGAACATGCTCTGTAAATACGCTCAAAGAAATTTCTGCTGATCTCATCATTTTCATGTCCCTAACAACCATGAAAAGGAGGGGAAAAGCGCTGATGAGGCAACGGGGAAAAAGACGAAAGCCAGACTTTCTTTAACAAATCCAATGTCAAGCACTTTCTGCATATGATACGTACATAAATCAGCACACACAAAAACACTCCAAGAGGCCCATTTAGTGAAGGAGTTTTAGCATTTAGCTCTTCTGCTAGGACAGTGGGAACTTGCCACACTAAAGCACATATACTCACAAGCATTCATACATTGGGAATAGAGTTTGGTTTATCACCTGCCGCAGCCTCAAACTTTACTGGCTGCTGCTTTTTTATGCATTTCAGGGAGTGAGAAGTGAACCATGTTGATAAATGTTTGAAAGTGATGATGACGCAAGTTGGTCACTGTTAAGGGGAGAACTAGCCAAGGAAACAGTATTAATACCACTTTGAAAAGCCCAAGACTAAATGTGGGCCCTTGGATTTAATATATTAAAAAACATATCTGCTTGATAGAATTAGACATCTTTTTTTTTCTTTTCTTGAATTGACCATGTGAGAAGAATTTACTGAAGTCTGGGGTATGTGTTTATAAATAAAAACATCCAGCTTTGTTATTCTTTCAAGTATTTTTGTGAAGATAAAAATGAGTAACTGTGTGTGAATCAGCTTTCAGAAATGGTTCAATTAAAAAAAAAAACATATTTGCAAGCATAATTTCAATTTCAAAATGAAGGAAAACCAACAGTAGCCTGCTTGAAAAATCAATTTATAAAGTTCCCTTTCTAGCTACATTGAAAGCTTAATAAATACGACACACATTCATTCTGTTGATTTTTTTATTTTATTTTATTTTTTTTGCCTGTATTCAAAGTGTGATACTTTTCTTTTAAGATAACAAATACACAAACTCAGAGATCTGTTCTTATTTTATGCTTATTCCACGTCTCTTTGCAAACACGCTGATACTACCACTTTTTAAAGCAATACTTAGTCATGAAATTATTTACATTTTTGTCTTTTTAAGTTGCTTTTCTGTGCTTGTTTGCACAAGTAAACATGGGTAAATGCAAAATGCCTCATCAGTTTCCCATAAGAATGATTTTGTACATTCTCAAACATTTTTCTTCACGTGGACCTAATTTTGAAGTTAATAATTATGTTAAACCCCTGTAGGTTTTGAACATATTCTGAACAAGGTGACTCTGCAAATATGAAGTTAGACATATTATTCTTCGTTTGTTGTATCATTAGTATGTAGTGGCCTTATGGCTAAAACAAGTATCCATTATGACCACACTGAACTGCTGTATAACCACATTTCTTACATATATTCTCTTCGTTTTGCCATTTCCATTCTCCATCTCTTTTTGTACTCTTTTGTCTACTTTATCTGCTCTAGATTTTAATTTGCAACATACTTAATATTAAAAGAAGCCTTGAAAGAAATTAACAATAAAAATTACTATTATGTGCCCTGACTGATTGTACTCCTTATCAGTGGGCAGTGTTGTTTTTGAAAAATCTTTGAAAATCCCCTCGGATGTATTTTCATCTTTATAAAACATATTTTCCCAAGGTGTCTTTGCTATAATTATTGACTTGCATTTAGAGTTAATTCATTTTGTATTCACATTTAATCTTTATGCAGCTGTTTGCTCAGTAAATTAGGTGAATACTATGTTATCACATAGTTAAACCCAAAATTATTCATACTCTTTGCAAATTTAAGTTTAAAGTAGTGTTTTCATTTTACTAAAATTGCTCTGTTGCAGTAATAACATTTTTGAGTCTTGACAGGATTATCAGGGATAATTTTTGGAAGTACCTAAAGATTAGGGTGATGACCAGGAGCTCTTCCAGTGTTAAAGACTTGAGCTCATTGCCAAAGGTAAATGACTAAAATTACAGTGGAAACATGTACAGAGCTGGTCAGCAATTATAGGAAGGGCTTGCTTGCTGCAGTACTAATAAAACATTTCTATTAGTTATTGAATGGATATAAATGATTTGTGACATGCCATTTTTCAAATAAAAATTCAATAACAACAGACAATGTTGTTTTCTCAATCGATGTTCCTTTTATGCTGTACCCTGATGTTTGGGGAAATGTCTGTCTCATTTCCAATCAGTAAAGTCTTGAAAGTAGTTTTAAATTTAACACCTCCGAATTAATGAAAAAATGTGAGCCCCATTGTGTCTGAAAGTGTATATCCAAGGTTTAACAGTAAGAACCTAAGAGCTTTCAGTGTCTGAAAAGAGCTTCAGAACAATCCGTTTTTGGTTTTCTAAAACATGCTGCTATTTGTCCTTTAGTAATGATTTGCCCCTCCTCTCGCCTATTGACCTGTGGAGATAGGCACCAGCACCCCTCTCGTCCCTTCTAGGAAATGCGTGAAAGATGATGGATGGGTAATGATATTGATATTGTTAATGACTTTTCCACATTTTATGAACCAAGGACTTACTTTTGTGTCTTAGCAATCTGTTTATGCCATCCAATTCAGTCACCCCTAGTTGTTTGATCCGTGACTTTGAACATATGCACGGTCTGAAGTTCTTATAGGAAATTAGAAAGCATGCTGCAAGAGGAGATACAATTTTGCACATCTCTGAATCAGAAACTTCATGCCTCTCAGCTCAAATCCTCATCTTCACTGGCCTGCCGGATTCTTTTAATGGCGGCACTTGATGGCTTGAAAAAATTGCTAACCACATGGAAAATCCCCCTCAGCTTTGGCTGATAGCCAGTGGTATTAGAGGTGGCACACATACAATGAAGAGATTGAAAAGCAGAAGGCTGGAGAGCTGCTGGAGGAGGGATGCATGCCCTCTTTCGTCCTCCTCCTCCCCTTTTCTATTCTCGTACTTCTTCCCTCTTCACCCCGGCTCTGGCACTGTAATATGTCTCTTCCAAGTTGTTTATAATCACCGGGACACCAGCGGTCGAGCATGATTGAGGTGCTAGAGAAGAAATTGATGGTAAAAAAAAAATAAATAAATAAATAATGATTCCTGCAAGTCATCAGACGGTAGAGGGTATAATCTGTGGCAGTGGCGGTTCTTGCTCAGTGATGAGATTTGAAGCTTTACAAGAAAGTCACACATATATAAAACTCTCCTGCATGTGCCCACTGCTCGGCTGGCTTCAAAGCTGCACTCATCTGCAGCTACCTTCACTGCTGAATGTCAACAAGGGTGCAGAAAAGAGGGGAGAGGCAGAGGAAGAAGGTAGTAAGATATGAAGCAAGGCAGCAAGATGATGTGAAAGGGGGAGGCAGGCAACGATAGAGTGACTGTGTTTGATGCTGAAGAGTTGGCTTATGGAATATTTTAGCACACCAAACATGTAGAAGTCCACAACTCTTTTCATTTCTGTTGCTTGAGGTTCCCCTCCACTCTTGCAGAAGAATGTCTCTTGACATGTTTTTTTTTTCTTTCTTTTTGTTGTTTGTTTTGTTTTGTTTGTTTCCCAAAGGTGCGTATTGAACTTCAGTTTATTCTATCTTATAAGAGAATCAATAGTGGTAAAGATATGGTCTACATTTATATATACCAGAGCTCTTTTATTGTTACATACCAAAACTGCTCTCCACATATGACAAGTTTACATTCTTGTATACGTTTGTCTGAATCCCGTTCTACAAACTTAGTAATCACTGATGAAGAATAAGTCGGTATAAAAAGCAGGTTAAGTCACCCGTGTACTTCATTGGGATTTCAGTACACAGTTGGGAAGTGGAAGGGACAGGATGCATATATGTCAACTTTTTGGAAAAATAAAAATCTAAAAGGTGTGGCATGCCTTTGTACTCAATCCCACTGGGCCTTTTATGGTGTGCCTCCAGTAGCTATGTGCAACCAAAAATGATTATTTTCACTCATTCCTGTCCTGCTAGTATAATGGCTTGAAAAATTAACAACTACAGCAGAGAGGTGGTTTCCTTACAAGGTCAAAAAAAAAAAAAAAAAAATCTGCAACAACTTCATGCAGGACCTGGGAAATGAACCATGCTTCAGCTAATTGAATTTCTTCATACCAGGTTTTCTGCTAATTGCCACTGGTACATTGCTTTTTAAAAAAAATATTATTTTCTACCTGAAAGGCTGAAGTGTTGTTGGTGTATCGGAAGATTTCTCAAAGAAAAAAAAAGAGAAATTTTATCGTAGAAGACTGCTGGTTATTGAATCAAAAGCTTTGTTGTTTTTTTTTCTTTTTTTTTTGCTTTGTGTTTTCTTTTAGTTGTATGTTAGATTTAGACACATTAGTTATTTTTTTTAAGTTCAGCAGTTAATGATTCATAGATTATTATTAAGTGCTTGTAAATATAGTTGTTGAGCACTTTAAAACAATGTTTTAGCCAACTTTCAGTACATGTTAAGTTTTTATGTGACAGACCATTACCAAAAAGGGCTCAACTATGTGAAATGAAAGTCATACATGGTTTTCAAATATAATTTTGAAAAGTGTGGTATTGATAAATTTCAACTCCCTTCACTCTAAAATCCCAAAGAAATCCAGTGCATCCAGTTGTTTGTCACAAGAAATTCTAATTAAATACATAAAAATTTTATGGTAGTAAAAGGGACAAAACATGAAGGATATAAAAACTTTTACAAGGCACTGCAGCTTGACTGATTCGCTAAGTATGTGTAAGACTGAACAACATGGATATGTTTTTGCAGATATTGCTAATTTGTTTGTGCTGACTGAGAGTCAAATAATATGCACAACATAACACTTCCTTACATGGTTGTCTTTTGTCTAAGGCAGTGGTTCCCAAACTTTTTCTCCTGGGCCCCCCCCCCCAGTGGTTTCCAAACTATTTCTGGGGCCCCCCATGGATTACAAATTGCTATCTGGTTGAACGATGTGTGTGAGCGAAGTGGGGGTGGGGGATGGATTCTTAGACTCTCTGTTATACTCAGCCCCGGCTCCAAACGAACGGGGGAAACCAACTTTTTTGGGGGCAAAATGAATCGTAGCTCAACATAGACAACAACACCTGTAGCCTACAAGCTACTCGTTAACCAGCTTAAGGTGATGTATTGATATTAGCTAGTCATCTTTTAGCTAACATTATCTGCATCCAACAGTTTTACTCAACAGTCGGTTAGTTTGGGGAAAAAACTGTGAAAAGTTATTTGCGTATTTCTGGTTTGCTACCATGATTCTAACACACCTGTGTAGCTCCGCACAGCAGCAGCAGGTCTCTTTCACTGCCGCACAGGTGTAAACCCAGCGTGAGCATCGTAGCGTTTATGTTGCGTTTATAGGCGGCTCGGAAAAACAGGTTACGACATGTTAACAACGGATTAAACAGTTTTAACTCCTGATAAAAGTGACAGAAGACACAGATCTGGGAAGTGCGGAAGCCCCTACTGTTTCAAATTGATAGAGGAATAACAGAGTTGGCCACTCTAAGGTAAAAACCCAGCGCATACAGCGTTCATGTTTTTTTTTTTTTTTTTTTTTCCCTCCCCCCCCCCCCCTGGGGGTTGGGGGGGGGGGCCCCCCCCCCCCCAGAGGGCCCCCCAGT